>NW_010201453.1:22468-59088 GCF_000695765.1 Mesitornis unicolor
GGTTATTGTTGAAATTCACAAAATACCAGTGTAAGTGGTAAAACGTTCAATTGACACCCCTAATTGTTAGTTGCATTTTATAGAGATGCATGATGTATGCTATCCCCAACTTTATCTCTGTACTCACTTTACTTCCTAGATCATAAAAGATCATGAAAATCCTTCACTAAGAAAGGAAATACATTGCATTCATTAAGACTTTCAGCTTTGATGCAGACTTGGGAGACTCATTAGTAGAAATTAATTCATAAGTTGTGGAAAGTTTTCTTGTCATTTCAGTCAGATTAGACAAGAGTCTAACATCAAAGCAGGGCTATGAATATGTATTTTTCTCATAGTTCTGTAAATGTTTAGATTGAAAGGTCTCATATAAATTCCAGTCCATAATTCAGCTTGGTGGTGGTTTCTACTATTATTCAATTCTGCTAGCATTAACACAAATCTTTTATTCCATTCAGTTTATTTTGATTTCTTTTTAATGTGAAAGGCTTCCTTAAATTTGATTTAAGTTTCAGGTTAGTAAAATTAGATGTTTATTGGCTTGAATGAATTAATGAAAACCTTATTAGCTGAATTAAGTGCAATAATAAAAAAAAAATCCAGGCTTCTCATGCTTTAGATCTAAAAGTCTTGAAACTATCATCATCACTGCAGTTTGCAAAAATCAGGTGAGGAAAGTACTGAGTTTAGAGGATGAAAGTAATTGAAATTTTAGTGAAAAGTAGTGAATTTTCTGTCTTGGATGGGTTTAGGTAATACATCTTAGACAATTGTCAATGGAGACACTATGCTATACATTCCTACAAACAGCAAGTGAAAACCTCAGATGTCAAGTGTCATGCTTTTCAATGGTTTTGTCCTTTAAAAAGGTAATAGGATCTGCAACTTCCTTAGGTGCTAATCCTAAGAGCGTGAAGCAAGCATACATTCCTCTCCTTGGCTTTATGATGAGTTGTCAAAATCACGTATTTGAAGTCCTTAGACAGAGAGGGCATGCAAAAGTGTACACATGCTTTGAAAACCTGGCCTAAGACGTTTTATTTTTGTCTCTTTGCCAAAGAATGCAAGCTATTTTCAAAGGCTATTTACAAGTTAGAGGAAGTTCCCACCAGATTAGTACTGTTTTAAGGAAAGTTAAAACCTTGGCCAAACTATTCTACAGCAAAGCATCTTTTTAATCTGCACATACAGTTCTTGCATCTGTAAAAAGGGTTATTTTTTGATAAGGAAACCAGATGCATTGAAATCTGCATAGTAACATGCCTTTGTCAAAGGTTGCTGTTACAGTCCCTGTGGTTGGTAATGTAAGCAAAGTGCTGTAGGTCTGTTTTGATGAAAGATTGGTCAAATAACTATCCTTCTGCTGGATAGTGGGAAACCTTTGGAGAGCTGTGGTAAAGGTTCTGGTATCATTTTACTGTGACCTGAGAAATGAAATGAACCGGCTAAATAAACAGCAAGTAAATTTGACCTACCTTCTGTCATAGGCAAAATGTTATGTAGTGGAACTCTGTTAATTGGACTAGAACGTTACTTCTTTGTTCTCTGCTCTTTCTTCTTCTGTGGTAAAGAAACAAAGTCTCTGTGATTCATAAAACAAATTGAAAAAACAAACTGGAGATCTGTTTTTGTAACTTACTGAATGCTTGAAGCTCTACTAATTTTGGTGATGATACAGTTCTTGTCCCCATAGAACAATTTATACCAAAGTTGTTGAACATATCTTGAATGTACGACAGATGAGAAAAAAGAGTCATTCCAAAGATGAACAGAATTTCTTAAACTAACTGTATACTCTAGCCACAAAAAGAGCAATTACTTCTGCTTATATCTGATAAAATTTTAACTATGCTAGGATGTACACAAGAAAAATTAACAAAAGCACACTGAAATGTGTTTGTGTATGTATATATGTACATAAAAATACTGTATTGGGAAAGTACAAACCACAGTTTTTTACCAAAGTCAATTAAATGAAAAATCATAAATACGTGGGAGGTCTATGGAGCACGAGAGTGTGGGCTACTCAGAGTCTGAAGTTGTCTTCTCAAGCATCTTAATTTGAATAGCTTGAAACCAAAGCATTCACATTTACCGTCCATTCTTGAATATTCTGCTCACTCTAGCAAGTCCTGTTGTTCCTGATTGATTAGACAGAACTCTAGTGAACAAACCCCATTGAAGCTCCAGATACTGAATCCTCTTTTACTTTGGAGCTATTTCAATTCTGCGTCTAAAGAGCGTAGTCAAAGCTCATCTCTTGTTTCGTCCTGTGATTAAATACTAATGAAGGAGACAAAATGTTGCAGCATCATGATAAGGATGACAAGAACTGCATATACATGTTCAGAGGAGCTTTTTGCAAATGCTGTCATTAAATGAATTCTGAATGTTGCAAAATCATAATGTTAACAAGACTTTCAGAAAATTAAAAGATTGAAAATGGTTGATAGGAAAATTGTGTTCTGTTATTTCTCTCTCCACGCTCAATAATGTACTCACCATCTCACAGCTAGAAAGAGACACTTAATATCTATCCATTACTTTCTTTTTTTATCTTTTGCTTTTATCTAACGGTCCCCTTGTCATCATTTGACGTAAATAGCAAAGGGCTTCCCCTGATTTTTTAAATGTTTTTATTAATAATTTTATTCTATCGGGATTCTGTGTGCAGCCTTGATCTTAACTGAGGGAAAATACTGAATTCCATACCAATGCAAATCCAAGCCTGCAAATTAGTAATTAAACAGTCAAAGTCTTATTTATAGTATACATAAAATCTCTGGGAAAAGTTCAATTTCAGGATAATATACTTTTCTGAAAAAGCTGCCTAACACACTAATTTTTACTTTTCACATTGTGTAATTAACATGCATAAATTTTTACATAAGAAGGTCATACCTTTCTGATTAAAACTGAGCAGAGAGAACTGTAAACTAAAATTATTGTTTTGTTAATTTCTTGAACTGCAAAATGCAAGCAGCAGAAGACTTGCAATATAATCCTTTAAGTCTAAAATACATTCTCTTTAAAACAGGCATGTTGATTAGGGTCCCACAGTTCATATTTTTTATGATCTTTTTAGGCCTAATTCTGAATTGCAATTCTGTTTACATCAGCATAGTTACACTATTGTAAGTCGCAGTACAAGGGCTTCAGGCTGTGTTCTCTCTACTGGGCTTGGGACAAAACTCAGCAGCTCAGGTAGAGCAATCCCTGCTGTCTGTCCTCCTCTAGAAGCATCCTCTAGGTGTTTAATATCTCTTCATCTCTCCTGCAATCCAAAGAAGGCCTGCTCTTTACATATTTCAACCACACTAGTCTACTAGGCTCCTTCCCCATCACAAATCAAGATGTGTAATGGAGACTTTTGAATCTGAAAGAAAAAGCTGACTGCCACAATGAGTTCACAGCAACACACTAAAGATCTTGTCTGGAATCCTTTTTAGACTCAGAAAGTCCATTTTCTGAAAAGGATCAGAAAGGAGAATGACCTCACATATTTATGGCTCTTCATAATTAAAGAAAATTTGCCAATGCAATGTCACACAGAACAGCTGCAGCATAAATCAGATTAAAGTTTTCACTATATTTTCTATCTCCAAGTCAATACATTTTGCTCAGAAGCTCAGTAGGTTATGTTCTTTTATCTTTCTCAAGAGACATTGAGGCCAGGTCAAAGTCCAATATTTTAACTAGGTAAGATAACATTTATTTTTGTGTCTATTCCTCAGTAAGGAAAGAGAGGTTTAGCTGACTGGCATTGTCTGTTCTATCCCAGCAGACTTTGAACCCCTGTAAAAAGTACATTTCATGTATAAGGAATATTTGGAATCACACCCAAGAAGCATGAAAACCAGACTATGATAATCAACATACACACAGTACTGAGAGAGACATTTTTAAAATATGAGAGCTCCAATAAATATCAGGACCATCCCAGCTAATGAAAAGCTCACTATTAACATTAGGTTAAGGAATTTCATCTTCTTCAAGAAGCAGCAGATACAGCAAAGACAACCATAACATTATCCCTGTCCTACCATCTTGTTGCATGAATCCCCCCAAGCAACAGGAGAAAACAGGCATAGTGATGCTTCTACACTTTAACACATGCAACAAGTTTTCCTACACTATCCTCTAAAAGGTACATTTGAAAATTCAAAGATATATGTTCTGTACTCTTAGTGCCCTTGTGACAATTATCAGAAGCAGAAGAAGAGATGAATAATTGTCTTCCATTTACTCAAAGCTGGCATGCAGCAGTCATTGCCAATTGATGAGCAGTTGTTAGTGAGGCATCAACGTGTATTTTAAAAAAATTCATTTCTAGATTCTTTCACCAGCATCCTACTTTATCTGTAGCTGATATATTTTCTCTGCTTGTTACTGAGGTGATTAATATCTTGAGCTGGGATTTTATCTATTTTTTTTCTCAAAATAATAATAATACTATAGAAAGTAGTATGTTAGCCTTCTCCTTATAAACCCGAGTTGCTGAAGCAAGAGGGGATTTTATTTGTAAAGTTCAATCATATATTTTTATCAAATACAAACTATAATAATGAAATGTTCCTATAAATGTCAGCACTTTATCATCCTTACACTCAAAATCCTTTAAAGGAAAACAAAATGAAGCACACAAAGACAAATGTTGAGCTTAGCCAGATGTGAATTCCCTGTCAGCATTTTATGGACCAAATATCATTTGAACAGAACAGTAGAGAAAATATTTTAAGATTTTTTTTAATTTAAACTAAATAAAATATTTATGCAGGAGAGTTTCTGTGGAACACAAAGGCAAGCATTCATCAAGTCTTGCTGCCTGTTTTCCTCAGCTCACTACTACGGTAAGGAAAACTCTGTGAGTCACAGACCAAGAGCTTTATACATGTTTAGTTATGTGGGTGGATCCTCACTCTGAAGTTGAGTTGCCACAGCCAGCTGTCTGTGTAACCTGTAGAGTAATCACTAATAAACCCAAATATCCTTTGCCTGTATTCCTGGGTACAACCTGTGTATCATCTATTACAGTACAGAGATCCCCTTCTTAATGTGATAGGAAGTTTTCTAGAAGTAATATAGTAGTACTGAAGAACTGCTGTTCAAGGTAAAGAAAACTGATTATAGATATGTTTTTCTCTGTAGGCAAAGGTCATGTATCCATAACCTGCCTCTTCTAGCCCACTCTCCTCTCAGACTTTTGACGATTTCTTGTCTATATCTGGTATTTTTAAAACCATGAATGAAAAAACAGATTTTGTGGTGGTCTGAATGCAAGTTGGGATATTACTGAGTCATGACTCTATTCAGATAATGTCTTCACTGTAGGAGAATATTAATTGCCTTAGCCTGAGTGAGCCTTTACTAGCTGAAAAGATAGTCCATCTAAAGGAAATTGTATTTTTTTAGATGACTCAGCCTGGGTTAGGGAATACTTAGTATTACTTCTATTAAGTTACACGGTTTTTCTTCATACTATTTACTCATGTACTACTAAATGTACTCTCAGATCCTTTCTGTTTATTTTCATATATTGTTTCCTTCAGTAGTTCTTTCCCTGCATTATCTCCACCATTAAAAATAAATTTCCTTTACTTTCACTTGCAGGCTACTCATGCAAATCTCTTTTCCTCTTCCCCATCCTGTATTTTCTTTTCCATTTTCCTGGTTCTTAGATTTCACCTTTATTTCTTCTTTTGCTTATTAAGTCTCTTCCTTTTTTCAAAGTCTCTTTGTCCACCTTCCCCATATCTGCGCTATGAACTCTTCTGCAATTCAGAAGAGATAATGGGATTATTACAACTGGTGAGCTGCCTTTTCTTCCCATCCTAGCCCACTTTACCCTTTATTTAGTGTAAGCAGGTGACACCTACTCAGTAAATCATAAGAGAGGAGAAACTGAAGAATGGCTGTCAGGGTGCAGACAGAAAACTGTTGTCAGTTCTGGGCAGCATGCTGAATATATAAGCAGTTAAGTGTCACCCATACAGAGGCATGCTTAAAAAAAAAACAACAGCCAAAAACCCCAAAGATAACTAAAGCAGTGTTCTTGGGTTCTGATCTTGTTGCTGACCGGCATCACTTCACTTTCAGTAAAGAATCCCAGGTAAACACCAGCTTAGGTTCTGGCCTGAGGTTTGTTCTAGTGAGATTTTGCCAACTGCCTCCTTTCCTCCACGCACAGAATGCAGTGAGCACAGCTCCCTTAATAACCCTTAACAGTGGCTCCTCAGATGGGTTCTGACTGTGTAGGAGGTCCAGCCAAAAGCAAGCACCTCTCAGAAGGGTAATAAGCCTGCACAGAGCTCCCTATTTCTCTGCTTCCAGGTAGCCAACTAGCTAGTTCCCAGTCACCAGTTCAGAAACAGCACAGGTATTTCTGCATGACAGCACAGAGCTCTGTATAAAGCAGGGAAGCCAAGGTGCACCTTATCTTCCTCCACTAATATCTGATTTATGCCCTGACTGCCATGGGGTGGAAATGCAGGTGCTCTAGCCAGAAGACACTGGGGGCTCAGTCACAGTCATTTACACCTGTGGTCTCTGAGTACTGGGGAGGGCTGCATGTTCTTCAGCATTAGCAGTACCAACATTAGTCCTCTGAGTAAACAGCTTCCTTCGGTTACACAGACACTGATCCCCAAAGTACTATTTGTGCCTTTAAAGGTATGGAGAGCCATCAACTTCTTTAAATAAGCACAATCAACATTTTTGCCCCACTCTGATAACTAATATTGGGGATTTTTTCTTGTTACTTGCTTTGGCAGTAATTTTCTTTTAATAACATATCCATCCAAAACCTCATAACTGTGACTCCTGTGGCACTCCTAAACCAAACTGTATGTGCATATTCCTTCTAGTACAAGCATTCACTCAAGGAACTATTTACTGTAGGGCACAAGTCACGGTGCTTTTATACTTTTTTGACAACCAATCTATGCAGGTTATTTAAACCAGAGAAAGAAAAACTTATTTCCCAATGTCCTTGTTTTTTGTACAAGCAGCAAAAACTATTGTTAGAAGAACCTTCTTTTGCAGGTGAAAGCAGTCCTTTGAAGTGTTTTAATAATAATAATAATAATAATAATTAAAAAAGCCAGCAGGACTCATGTGTAATACATTCCTGATCTGTGCATTCGTGACCTCCAGGGCTGATTATTGTAATTTATTTTACCAAGCAATGCTACCAGGTGCTTGGGGAAAAAAACCCTCCAGCTAGTAAAAAAGTAGCAGCTTGTTTCTCAGAAAAAAACAGGTCAAAATGAACCAGTCATCCCAACAGCCTGTGCAGGTGGCTTGGGGATAAATACTAGTTGAATGTCTCTGCCCTTGCATTGGAAGATATATCTGAGAAATCTCCTCTCCAGCCATAACCATTGACTCTCACAGCAGCTGTGTCTTGTAATAGTTAAATTGTGGACAAGTGATGGGGAAAGGCTTGTGAATGTGAAAGACAGCTGCTGTCTCTCCTATTATTTAGCATACTGGGGGAAAAAGCCCTCAGAAATGGTTTGGCACATGCTTTTCTTTTTTTTTCTTAATATCTCAACATATGCTCTGGAAAATATAAAGAAATGTAGAAATTACAATAATGAGCAACCTACTGGTAATAATACTGTGCTGCATGCTGTAATCGGAAATAGCAGCGCGTTTGTTGTTGTCATTTGCCAGTGACTGCACTCAAACAGCATTTCCTTGCTGTGTGCTTGTATTTCACAAGAAGGATGCTCCAGCAACACCAGAGTAACAGAGGTGATATACAGCATGTGACAGTTTAAGATTAAATTTGTTCCTATCGTTTCATGAGTTTATAGCAATCAACATTATGCATCAAGCTCATGCAAACTAGTGCCATTTAATGAATTTTAATATATTTATATACTACAGGTACATATTGTCAATTTAGTCTCAGCAGAATTATTTCATTTCTCATAAGCTAATAATGCCTTCTGTGTTAGCTACTGTATTTTATCAGTGCGAGACATGTCTTCTTAAGGATCAAGGCCAAAACCACAATTATTATTTCATCTTATCAACATTCAGCTTTCACAGGCAATTACAGCTTATGCATATTTTATAACAAGCATTTGGAACACATGCTGATTGTGTAGTACTTGCTCAATGCCTTGTAATATCCAAGAATGCTTATGGCAGTATACAGCATTGTGGGATTTTACAGTATGAAAGGACCCTTTTCCCTTTCGTCTCTTACATAATCTAGTATTTTTTGCTTGGCAACCCTGCTATATCCTGTTTGTTTCAATTATTAAAGAAGAAAAGAAAGGCAAAATATTCCTGATTACATTTCTTATCTGTATGTTGGCATTTTGTCACTATGTGAAAACAGACCTGCAGCAAGGGAACTGCCACGTGCAAAGAGACCTGCAATCCCTCCAGCATCTATACATGGAGCCTGCATCTGTTAATGACCACTTCCTGGTATCTGAGTGAACCAAGCAAGAAGCCATAAAAAAGAAAGTCTTCTTCTTGATCTTAAACAGCTAGCTAGCAGACAGCTTTTGCTTTGAAACATGAAAGCTTCTATATCTCAAAACAGTATGCTCCTGTCTAATTTTATCTATCTATTCCTCATTTTTGTCATGCATATAAAAAAATCTTTCTTCGCCAGTGCTCAGAATGCCCCAGATAAACTGTGAGAAGAGAAATACATCTACACGGTATGCATGTGATACACACCTGAGACAGCTAAGGATCACGCAGTACCAACTTCCTTGCTGTCTTTTGATCCTGACCCATTTCTTACAATGAGAAATTAGGGTTGGGTAGCACAGAATAATCTCCTCCAAGCTTGCCTCAGTCAAGGATTTCTCATTGTCAGGGAATCCACATCTGCCCCTTTAAGACTTCTTTCCATCTTCATGCTGTCTCAGCAGCATTCAACAGGAAGAACTGGAGCCAAGAACTTGGATCAAGATGTGTAATCGTGTTTTGAATTCTACTACGCATTTGGCTTTGGTAGTACCTCATGGCTGTGGGTTTCACAGCTCAATCATAGAATTCATTGTCAAAGTCATCATGAAGATCAGTAATTTAATGAGATTCCAGCCAAGCCCAGGAAACATTTAAAAAGTGTCAGTGATTTTTGGGAAGGTTTTATTTAGGATGCAATAGTTTTTCAAAGAAATTTTGTCAGAGCTTTCATTTATCTTTATCCAAATCCAGTTTAACATTCTTATGAAACTCCAGCTTAATATTAATATTTGAAATGGGAAACTCCAGATACAAATGAAGATGTCTTTATCATTGCTTAGGCACAAAGTGCTGTTTTGCCTGTTCTTTCCTCCTACTTTCAGGGGCAAGGAAGAAACCTTGCTCCCATGGAGAATAATGGCAAAGCTTTCAGGGACTTTAATGGAAGTTTTTCAAGACTTAATGTACGTGACAGAGCTGTACATGAGTGATGAAAATGTTAGAGACGAGTAAATGAAGCCATTCAGACGAACACCTATGTGTGCATATAAGTGCCATAAAACTCCATTTTTTGACATATGGCTTTCAAATTCAGCTACTCTACAGAAGTTTATGGCAATATATTTCTGCTCATCATGTGTTCTGTGGGAGTTATCCTACGCAGTATTTTAGAACTTTTAACATTCACAGTCTCCCATGAAAATGCTTCTTTTAAGACTGAAGTTTACTTCAGTTCCTATAATGAAAAGCAAGAACCTCTGGCAGACAAAATCCCCTGAACTCCTTTTTAACTCCAGAGATATCTCCGAATACATGGGCAGCAGCTTCAAGATTTGAGCAGATTTGTCTTGCCAGTTAAGTAGCAATCTGCTGTCTTAGTCTTTTAAGGACACGACTTGAAGGAAATCAGTAACAAACACCAAATTATAGTTTTGGTTTGAAACTAGAACGTTACACTTCTTTCACACTGCATGATGACTTTATGTCTTTCTATAAGAGACTGCTGTATCTCTGTTATGCCGGTGTTCTCTTGAAACTTGTGGTTAATTCCACCATAATTTGTGGCTTTTTTCTCACCTGTATTTTGGCATATGTGATACAGCTGAATCAACTTCCCTGTGCAAACTGGCCATTGGAATGCTGATATTTGCTGCTTGCAGTATTGTGCAAATGCAGTCACAGCCATTCAACTTTATCATGCCAACATACAATTCTGGTACGGCACATATTACCAATATGCTTCAGAAACAACTTTTCTCATCGGAAATCCTCACTGTGAAAATGAATGTATATATTGATTAATTCATTGTCAAAGGAGAAGACTTAGAACCTATCTAAATTAAAGGATAACTTACAGTCTCTTGTGAGTAACTGAATAACTTGGTTCAATGTTAGGTCACAGTGGAACATAGACTGTAACAGGAATATATAAAAGCTCTGAAGGGAGCAAAGAGACTTTATTCTGGAATGGTGAACATCGTTGCCAGAGTAACATAAGCCTTGTGTGTTTTCAAAAGGAAATGGCTCACTTATTTCTGTTGGCCGGAACTCTGTTTTCTTTTAATTTCATATTTTAGCTGCCTAATATAGTTTGAAAGAACCCTAGAGCTGCAGTCTTTGGGCTAAGATACCTTGTTAATTAAAGCAGAGTAGAAGGGTAGCATAGTCATAACAGAATCAAGGAAAAAAGATAGTAAATATGACATTATCACACGTCACGTAAAGGAAGCCTCGATCTCCTTGTAGTACAGTTCTGTGAACTATTTACATAGTTCTGAAAAGAAGATTAATTTCCACATGTGTTCTGTGTATGCCTGTGTGTATACTTACATCTGTGGCTTGTGTTCTTTGGGATACTAATTTTCAAGTTCCCTCCTTGCAACTGTAATTCTTATAGTTAACTTAAGGACATAAGCCCTATTTGTCATCAAAGAACAGCCTGTGTTAATGTTAAAGATGTTGGATCAGATCCGTACAGAGAGTGAAGGAATATTTCCTTTCTTTGGACCAGCAACTCAGAACTAGTAAGATTCTTCTCCTTTTTCCTAGCGTTAAGGCAGCACTGAGTATTCTCGCAGAGTGTCACCCCTTCTTGGTAGGCGTTCTCACGAGACTTGAGATCAGCACAGCTCATTCCTAAACCACTTTCTATTTTCTCTTCTTGCAGCTCCAAGCTATGGAGATTGTGCCAAGCAAAATAAGTAACACAGACTGTCTGAGCAATTCTCAGCTACAGTGGAGTCTCTGTAGGAACATAGCTGGCTGGTACAACATAGGCTACTTTATCCTGTGTGCAGTTTGGGTAGAAATGCCATATGACACCCTTCACTACTACAGCCTTAAATGGAAGTAGCAGAGAATGAGGGCTAAATGCATTCAGTTGAGAATTAAACTATATTTTATGACCTTTCTTTGGTGGCATAAATCTGTATGTATAAATACTGCACACCTGTGCATGTATATGTGATAGTTTAGACATATGAGCATTTTTTTCAACTTTAATGTTTGCCTGTGTGTAAAGGTGTAGCAGATAATCATGTATTTATTGCATCCTGAGTACCAACAAAGCAAATTCCTATTCCCATTGGTAAAGATTTTTCAAAAAGCAATGCATTTTGATGAGATGTAAACACTGGGAAACACTGAATAGATGCTTAATGTGTCCTATTCCAAAACCAGCCTATACATCCATATTCAGACTCACCTGAGAATCTCAAAACCAAAGTTTATTAATTAAATATTGAGGCATGCTTTTGATAACCTGCCTAAAACACAAGCAAGTATTTTAAAATAATTTCACTGGGGAGCAAAAGACAAATGGAGAAGCTAACTGAAACTTAAAGGTCCCCTATTGTGATTGACTTAGGGGAAAACAGAAAGTCCTGGCCTGAACCAGGACCTTGCATTAACAGTTTAATCACAGGTAGCTAGTTAAGACTTTCTGGGCACGTTCAAAATGCTATAAATCGCAAAAAAAACCCCACAATAGATGATATTCAGATATGTGTAAGTGTAACTGAAGTGAATTGATGGCTGCAACACTAAGATTCTTGTTTATTTTGAAATGTATTATGCAGAATAGTTAGGCATTAGGATGGGTTAGAAAGAAAGAGCAGAGAAACAGCTTAAAATATTTGGAATATATCAAGCTCCTTGTCTCCCTTACAGAGAAGACTAGTTCTTTTTTTCCTTGCCAAAAAGTGTTTAGCATATAAAAACAGGTCAAGTTCTACAAACTGAGGAAATAAACACCTTGTGTGCAAGTGCTGGAGATTGGCCTTCTTTAACTAAGGTTATCACAGATGAATATGGATGTTTAAGAGCAACATTAACTTGCGGTCTTTGTGAAACATGTAAGTACTTATTTCATTGTGTTTTCCAATGACCCTGACATACCTGATCTATCCAGTCCATATCCCTAAGCATTTTGACAGCTGCAGGCGTTAGAGACTGTTAGAGTGCCTTAAAATTAAGTTGCCTCTGCCATACATTTTAACCAGGGATTTTACTCTTTGGTTCTCCCATTCTCTTCTGTTCAGACAGGTGGAGGAGTGCAGGAAGTGCATAGCAGTGTCACTGTACGTTTACTAATCCCGATTGCTGTTATTCTGCTAACGATATACGCTCTACTTTATTGTGTGTGTGTCTTCTATCCACAGCTGTTTTGCATTTGTAATAAATCTTCCACTGTCTCTGAAGAACACTACTTCTGTGGAAATCCACAGAAATATGGAATCCAATCTTACAACATGGTCAAATAGTTCCTTCGACCATTTCAAAATGAGTCCAAAGGTCTTCAGAGATCAAGATCAGAATTTTAAATTCAGTATGGATTAGGTGCAAGGGTATTTTGCCAGATGGCTTTTCAGATTTTGGAAACATTTAACAAAAATTTGGTAGAATAGGTACCTTTACTGATACTTCTGTTTAGGTTCAAATACTGTTTGGAAGCCAGAAAACAGAAAAGAGATCTTACAGACTCACTCTTAAAATGTCCAGTCAGGATTTTTTTACCTCAGATCACAGCTGTAACACCTACTATATTTAGTGTCCCTTATATGCTTACGCAACTGATGACTCACGAACACTGAGAAGAGAAATCTGTAAGACGTTCTTGCTTGGCTCTGTGCAAGTTTTATCTTTTGTCAGGCACTCATTTTGAGGATGATGAAGATAAAAGGATTTTTTTTTTCAGTTTTCTGGTGGGAGCTGTTTGTTTTATTTTCAAATTTTATTTTAGTAACAGCAGTCCTAAAATAGGAAGGTCATTCTAAATTGTCGGTTTTCAAGCATTAGAAAAATAAATTCAAAAATTAACAAAACTTTAGTCCAGCGCTCGTCTCTATACAAAGCACCATGTAATCTGAATGCATTTTAGTAGAACATACTACACTAAAATTCTATGAAAGATGTTACAAGCATTTAGCTGCATGTGCACTTCTATTTATCTAATTATTTTGTTAGCATTATCATAATACCTTGACCATTTAGTCACAGACTAGGTCCCCCCTTGGTAATTTCACTGCATTTTATTATAGTCCTGCTGTGTATTCTCAGTACAATATTATCTGCTGATGATGCACGTGAAAGGTGGGATCACAAACAGAGCATGGAGCAGGAAACAACTCTGATCAAGATGTCAGAGGGCCCAACACTGTCTCTGTAGACACTTCTGACTGTGCAGGACTGGGCTTAGAGCAAGCAGACACAGAGCATACCAGTTAGGTAACTGGAATATGAAGGCTTGTCAGCTTCAGTTTTGGGGAATACAATTCGGGCACTCTTGGGTTCTTTCCCACCCTGTTCTCAGTCATATTTTTATGGGATACCACTTCTTTAGAAGTGTGTTGTTATGGTTTTGCTACTATCAGCCTATAAAACTTCAAGTTAAAACTTGATTTTGTGAACTGGTCCAGCCAGCCTTGAAATAGTTCATAGAGTGAAATTCTAAGTAGCCCTACAAAAGAAACTGATAAAACCTTGCCATATTTCAGAGACACATTGTCAATTTTTTCTATCCCTACTGGAAACTTGAGCTTACACTGTACAATAACTTAAATGTAGTCTATACTGAGAATTAGCCTTTATTCCAGTTAGTAGTACAACTGCATCAGACAATGCCAACACGCAACATCTTGCCTTGCTGTCCACAGCTTACCCTTACTAAAATCCTGAGGAAGTGCTCCAAGTACAAAATAGTGTTTGAATCACCTAAACCAGGAGTTTTCATTGGTATAACCATTCAGCTGGCAAAGAGCAGGAAAACCTACAACCTTCAGCAAACCAGTCTTTAAAAATACCAAAAAGCCCCTTTAGAGAGTTTCACTTTCTCACAGCATGAATGTGTTTTCTAGTTTCCAAATAATAATTTTTTAGTACAAATGCAAATATTATGCAAATGCAGCTTCCAGAAGGGTCCTGGGCTAAATAAGTTGTTATAAAATTATATGAAGAACCACAGTATGTTAAATGTAATAAGTTCTCTGTGAATAAAATGTAATGCTTCCTGTATATCCACATGTCACTTTTGCATAGACATAAGCATTTACTCTAAATCATCTTGCAGGCTAGTATGTATTTGCAGAATATCTTTTTATGATGATTAGTCTTTTCCCCCAAGTTATGGGAATGAATAATAACTTGAGAGAAATCAAGGATGTGTTAATAAGGATCTCACTTCTACGCTGTCATAAGAATTTCAGTATCTACAACTGTGTAGTTGGCTTATACAATACTTCCCTTTTCTGAGAAAATCTGCAGCTTGATAGTCAAATGGCAATAAGCAATCTACATATCTTTCTTTTTACTTTCAGTAAGAGTTAAATTTCTGTCTTTGTAGTATTGAACTTAAGACCAGCTATCAACTGGCACTTGACTATGAGGCCAGTATAAAATATGTGTGTTTAATTTCCACTCAAGGTAAGCTACTTGACAAATCGCATCAGCTCTTAATCCAAGCCTGGATTTAGCCTGTTGTCTACATACTTGGGTCTGCAGTATTAAGTAGAGCGTTCTGGTGCAAATCAGGACAGAATATTCATTTATCCATTTTACTTCATCATGTTTTAAACTGTTAGTTTTGGAAAGGAAGGAAGAAAAGATATCACCGGACATTTTTTCAGTATGTTTTCTTCGTAGCCCTTGAGAACAGGCATGGCGTAAATATGGACAGCACCGAGCAAAGCCTGGTTTACACTTACAGTCCTAGGAAGCAGTTTGTTTTCTGTGTCATATAGCAGACCTTTCATGTAATTAGAAGTTAGTCTTTCATACAATGACTAAGTTATGAATTCAGATGCCGCACTCAGTAAAGTAATGAGCTGTTGAATTATTTTGGAAGAATGGCATTTCAACAGAATATAATTTCTCATTTATACTCAGTACACTTTGTTTCTATGAAATTACACAAGTATCAACTAACCGTTACAACACTGTAAGAGAAAGGAAAAAAATGACCATTCAAAAGTAATAAAGAAATTTGGCACAGAGATATAAAAGCTGGTGTGTCAGAATTTTGATCAACACAATTTAAATTATTTTCTGACTTTATGAAAGGAATGAGAAAATCTTTATATGTATGTATCAAATAGTCTTACATGTCTACATGTGTGAGAGTACTCTGACTCCCTTACTCCCTTTACAAGACCCATGCCTATCCCAAGATAAGAAATGTCTTTTTAATGGTGCTAATGCTTTATCACTGCATACGTGTACAAATCACATGACAGTGATGCTTTCTTTTTCATCAGCACTGGTGAGCTGCATTTACCACAGCATTTGGTGTGCCTGCAAAAACTTTGCAGCTTCTGGCTTTGACACCATTCAGTTTGTTAAAAACTAAGTTCGAACACACATCTGAGATTCCTACTACTGCTAGGTAAACACAACACCTCTCTGCCTCAGCTGTGCTGGGTGCAGCAGGAAGCCTGTCCTGCCCTGAGATTCCTGAACAGTCTCTATTGAAATCCAAGGAAGAAAGAGAAGTTCACTCTGGTATAGAGCTAGTTATGAGGATATCAGGCGCAGACACCTCCTACATTTGGGAAAATTTCCTCACAAAGGGTGAAATTTCTGGGAAGAACTCACAGCTCCTATGAAACTTTCTCTTAATCTCAAAACATCTCCAGCAAGACTTCCCAGTCTCCATAAGTCTGAATTCTCTCAGGATACTCTAAAAGAAGCTTCTCCTTTTCTGAGAAGTCATCAACAGGACAAACTGTGGGTACCTTAATTCAGACACCATTCAGAAATAATCCGCATAGTACAGTTTGGATCCCCCTGCTTTGTGCCAAAGACTTAATGTGCAATCTATTGAATATCACAGAAGACTTTTCACTGATGCTAAAGTGATTTTGGCTAGGTACTATCTACTGTATCTTTCTCTCTAGAAATTGCAAGATGCCAAAGAACTACAGAAACTGATTCAAATTATGCTTCACCTCAGGAAGCAAATAAATGCACTGTTCCTTTTCAGTATGAGAGGAGAAAATGTAGGAACATGAGATGGAAAAGAGATTCCTAAGATATTGAGCCCAGCCTTGTATTGCCGTCAGTCACATCACATACTGCCCTTCACAAAGGCATCTCTATCTGCAGAATAGCAGAGTATTAACCCCTAATGGAGTGCTGCTCCAGAATGTCACTCTGCTGAAGGCTGAAGACATTCTTCTACTACCAAGGCTAATATTATGATGCTGTTCACTTCTTTTCTGCTCATGCCCTTCCCTTACATAGCTTGTTTCCCCACATACCCACTCCTCTTATAGAGAAAGTTATCTCAAGGCATACAGAATACTCTACTCATGTCCTTGGCTAAACTTTGGCACAGTAAAAATGAATGTAGCTCTTAGTGAAGATGGAACCATTTACAATGCATACCAATTTCGTATAATAACTTCTGTGGTGGTTTGTAGGGGGATGTCAAAACAGGATATTACAACAAAAAGGAAAAAAAAAACCCTACAGGCAGTTACCGGTGTAACTCATTGTAAGACTTTCATGTTACTGTAGCTTCTATTATTAGTAATCGTGAAGTTAAAGCTAGTTATTCAGTTTCTCTTACACAACAGTTTCAAGTGCCCTCAGGATTTATGTCTCATCCAGGCCTTGAATTTTAATCTTAATTTGGAAATTCTGTGACTGAGATGAGGTGAATTGGATGTTTAACACCTCTTTTGCTGTGCATTTCTTCTTT
Source organism: Mesitornis unicolor (assembly GCF_000695765.1). Classification (NCBI taxonomy): domain Eukaryota; kingdom Metazoa; phylum Chordata; class Aves; order Mesitornithiformes; family Mesitornithidae; genus Mesitornis; species Mesitornis unicolor. Next base: position 39,597 of record NW_010201453.1, read on the forward strand.
ACAAAAACCAAGATAATTGAGCCCGCTCGGATCCAGGAAGCAGGATGACATAATTGTACCAATTATGGGATCCTAGCTAATATCCACTAATAACCACTTCATGGTTATTTTACTGTGCCATGTAGATAGACCAGCTTACGTTCAGAATGAGCACTAGACTCTCTGCTTGCCACTTCATTGCATAATAGGGATGAGTCTTTGTGGTCGTTTCATGTAGTGTAAACATCAGGCTTTTTTCTCTAATCTCCTCATCCTTTTCATCTTCAATCTCTGTACAAATTTATGAGATATTTTAAACCCTGAGCTTTTAAACTTTTTTCTGGTCCCTTAAACAGAACCATTCTACTGACTAAGAGAGTTCCATTATGGTTTTTTTCTCATGGTCAAATTCACAGTTGTTCATTTCAGGGCTTCTTCATCCTTACTTGAGATGATGAAGTACTAACCACTATCTAAGATGGAATAGCTGAAACACTGGACCACAAATCTTGTATGGTGTGGCAATCCTCATGTTCCACATCTGTAGATTTTTTAACATAGAGATTAATTGTTTGGTACAATATTCCTTCTGTATAATTATGTATGCACTTACTGGGTAACAACCTGATTTCCACTAACTAGTGAGTATGATACAAAGATGTTTTTTGCTAATTAGATCAGCTAATGAAACTGCCATATCATATTTTGGATATTAGCTCCAGTTCTTGGGTTGGACTGGAGGGGGTGTTTCTGGTTTTATAGAACAAGACAGAGTTACCAAGCTCCCAATCAGACTTGAAGCTGCTTGCTGTGCTCAGTGAATTATCAGTGACCCCATTTGTAGGTTGTCAGGGGAAAAAAAAAAGAGAACACGAACTCCAGGTGAAAGCACTCTGTTTGAGAACGGTATAGCTTGCTGGTTTGGTAAATTTGCTCAGGAGGGACTGAGCCCACAGACTGGCTGGGCTTAAATGGGACTGAATATTTACTTTACTGGAGATGTTGAAAAAACTAAACAACGGGTACCAATAGCTCCTACCTTTGCTAAGGCTTTCAAGTGGAAATAGTAGCAGCTAGACAGCTTGCATAAAGAGAGAAGGCATTCCCTCTTCAAACAGCCTGTAACAGAGTCTGGGTTTATATCAGAAATTAAGTTTATTTTTAAACAAAGTATTTCAGAAGTAAGTATGAGGCAGCTTCTAATTAGGTGAATGTGCTGCATAGCTGTGTGTTATTAGTATGTTTTATTTTGTTTTTCAAGGAAGCACTGTTGAAAATAAGCGGCTGTGGCAATACTTTTATGCTTCATAATTTCAGGAAGAGTCAGAGCAATACTGCACTAATTAATACTGAAGTTTGTCAAGAACCACAAATCTGACGATGCCTGCAGATTAGCCCTGCAGGGGTCTCCTGCAGGGAGGGATGTTTTGAGCATCTCCCATTCCCAGCCATAGTCTGTCCCTGTACTGGAGGGATTACTGTCCACTGAAATAAAGAGGGCAAAAGCAAATACCTGTTGCCTATCAGCCTCCAAGTCTTCTCCACGTTCACTACTTGGCGTGCTATTTTAACCCAAGACCAATGGCAGCTGATGCTAGTATTTCTAGCTGTGAACCCTGGGGATGAAGATTCAGAACATATTTTTTACTGAGTCTAGTCTGGATGTAACCTTGGGCAGTGGAGGAGGGGAGGCAGGAAGGCAGACTGCTGGGAACACCCCATGCTGGTGTCTTATATCCTCCCAAAGGATCACCAGAGTTTGATGAAAGGACTCCTTTGTAGTCATATTAGCAGCAACACCACTACTTTCAGAAGCAAGATATAAGTCAACGGAGCAATTTCTAATCAAGATTTACATAACTATTGATCCCAGGGTACTTTATCTGACTCTGCATCAGCTTGACAGAATTAATTTATTATGCTTGTTTTTCATGGAACATATTTCAAATCTTATTTGTAAAATACACTGCCTTTTAAATGCTTGTAGCTTTTAGAATACATCTTACTTTTATATTTATATGTCTCATTGCCAGTGTTATGGACTTTCTTGGAAAAAAACAAATCACAAAAATCAAAGAAGACAGTTAATAACATTTTTTATATGAGACCTGATGAAAAATGCTATTTGTTCCCCAAATACAGCAAGGTTTCTTTATTGCCCTGTCAGCATTCCAAAATGCATTTATGTGAGAGATTATGTCATTAAAAATGTATGCAACTGCTCTGTTCCAGAAATGTGAATTCTAAATAGCAAAGTGCAATAGCTACAGTACCAGAAAGCATTTTCTTAAGAAAATATTTTGTTGACTTTTATCCAAGGAGCTTTCTCAAATCTTTGGAAAAGAGAGCATCTACCAGGTATTCTTCTCTACCCTTTGAAGCAACTGTTCAAAAGTAAGTGTAAGTGTTAAACATTGTTGGATTCATGTACTTGAAGAGCCCCCTAGGGTTAGATTCTAAAACCCTTTCGTGGCCTTTATACTCATAAATAAGGGATTTGCTGCATTTTAAAGCATATCAGATCACAGTGAAAGTTTAAATTAGCATTCACTCCAAGGAGAACACATTCCCCAACCCTTGTTAATGTTCATCTCTTGGGTACATGCAAAGATTGAAATGAGAGGCTTTCCAGACACTCTGGGCATTTCCCTCCTGTCCTCTGTCCCATTTTGCTCCTTCAAAACTGTAAAGCTGAAAGAGAGATGCGGGAGGGAGTCTGCTATATCTCTAAAAAATGAGTTTTGTGTTACTGCAGCTATACCACATGGGTATCTTTTATCAATTTGTGTAATAACTAGATGGCAGCTAATCACAAAGCTATTCAAGTGTTCAAACCCAGCTGCCAATTAGCAGCTGTAACAATAATCCATCCTAATAGCTATTAGCAGAGTCAGACATGGGATGTGCCTTTACAACCTGAGGGTGTGAAGAAGTAATGATTACCTCTGAACCTTCTGTTTTTGAAAAAATAAAAAGTTGGCTGTTCTCATTCTTGCAGTTTTCCTCGTGAGGATTTTAGTGGCGTGTGTTGGAATAAAGTATGCAGTGGGGTGTACCAGATAAAAATATTTGGGGCTGGAATTTTCAACGGCTACACCGTGATGCACAAAGTTTAAGACTTAGACATGTAAATGTTTTCATCCAAAACCAATCTCTAGATATGCAGCTGAAGTGACTAATGCAGCTGAGAAGATTTGCCAGCCTATGCATTTATGACTGCACAGTTCAATTCAGATATTGTTTTGGCAATATTTACATTAGTGGATAAAGTACAATGAGAGTAAGTAGATAGAAAAGCCTTTGCAGAGCTCTGCAATCTGTGCTACTCTGAGTATGAGCCCACCCAGATTGCAGCCTGGGGGATGCTGTGTAGGCAACTAACACAAGATCCTGCTGCAGAGTATTAGCTTAGCTGATGCTTTCTCATCTTTTCTGATGTTTGGGGTTTGGATGTCTCTGAAAGGGAAGAGTACACCTCTTTCTTCATAGCACTTTCTAACTACTCTTCCAGGTTAATGTTGTTCTAATTTTTTTATATTGAGTAACCTCAGGCTCTAAACACACTCACTCCTGCTCATAGGCAAGAAAATGGATGAAAGAGGAATCTGTCACAATTCTCTCTTCTGAAGGCAGAGGAGGGGCAGGATAGAAAAAGATGATGTTATCTTAATGCTAAATACCTGAAGGAGACCCATGTGTTATGATAAGGAGGCACACAAAAACCTCAATAGATTGGGTCTTGCAGATTTTCTGTTTTGTCTCATGATATTATTGTATTTAAATATTAGCAAAGGGTTGCTGCTTATATAGCAGTTTTGCTGTGGTTCCCTGTACCTGGAAATTGGCAAAGCTAAGCTGTGACGTGAAGCAGATATTAATGTGTCTTCTATCCAGTGGTTGGAGGGGTTTTTTTGCACGGATCTCAAAAAAGTTCAGGCTTCTCCTTTTTAAAGCACAGTAAAGCTAACAGCTTTGGGCTTGACATCCCATCTCTGGAAGTGAAAACTGATTCTTCTGACCCAGGTTGTGAAAGTTAAAAAAATTAACAGCGGAATTAGAAAATAATTATTCAAAATGCTGTCACTGAAATAGTAACCTTCTGCTGCTGCTCTAAGTTTTGTTGCTGCTTTGCTTTCTTCAGTGATGGGTTTCATATAATCCAACCCAAGAGTTCTTTGCTGACATGAAGCACATATTGCAAGCACTCCTGATTCATTGCTATGATAACAGAAAAATTCTATTCCTACTTAAGCTGCTGCAGTGCGACTTCTGATGCAGTGTTTCGAAGAAAGCTCAAGGCTGACTTTTATCCAGAAAGGAGAGAAATTTTCATACCTTTCTTCTAAGAAAAAGGTGGAAAATGCTTGTATATGATGGCTCTTCCTCTAAGGTGTAACTGAGTAAAATAATCATTGTTATTCAGGAAATTGGGCAATTTATAAAATCTTGTCGAGAACAGTAATCTGAATGATGGACTGCATCAAAAAAGATACTGTAACAGCAATAAATGGTGAATTAAATGGAAAGTGCTTGAGGGCTGAGAGTTGGAGTTTAGTCTTGGAATATTAATTAAAATTATAAAAGTATGTGGCATTCCTATGAAACAGCTAAGTCTATTGGAACAAACTAAGTCCCATTATAACTCTGCTGAAGACACATGAGTCACACAGAATAAATTTGGCTTGCTGAGTTAAATGCTGCATCACTACTATAGGAGACAGAACTGTACCTGTTGTGCCAGGTGCAATTAAAGAACTCACAAGGTGCCTAGTGTTACTATAATAATTACTTTTCTTTCAACAGTTAAAAAGGATCGAGGCAGGACTATATATAGGAGGAGAAAAAAGCTTCCCTATGTTTGGTTTGGTTTTTTTTCCATTGCAGTAGGGGAAAAAAAAGGAATTGTGTGAAATTACTGTTTCCTTTTAAGGGAAGTTTTACAGATCATTGGTACAGGATGATCATTCTTCATCTAGTATGTTGAGAACAATTTACAAAATAATAAATTGCACTCTTTTAGTTTTTATTTCATCATTATTTTTACAAAAAACACAAAACATCCACAGAGAGGACTTTCTGATCTTGATCAGCTTCATGTTGATGCTAGCACATCTCCATACTAATCAGTCTGTTATAATTAACAATCTATTATCTTTTGGTTTTTTTCTTACAATTGCCTTATGATAAGAAGGACAAAGGAACAAAAGTGTGGAAAGTACAACCAGAATAATTTATTAGTTGGGAATAGTCTCAGGAAAGAATGTGCATTCGTTTTCACAAGTCCAAAATGATTTGGCACTGTGCAGTGAATGTGCGAGGAGGAACAAAGCGCATTCTCTGACTGACACAATGGTAGGGGTCTTGGCTTCAAGCTCTTCCTTGGAAAACTGGTCCTAATATCCTTCAGACCCATTATGGGATATTTGCCACTTCACATGTGAAAGTGTGTATTCAATGGTCCCTCCTCTGGCACACTCCCAAAAACTCTATCCAGAGTTCTATTCATGGGTAGCGTAGTGTAAAATGGGTCAATTTAACAGACTTTAATTGGATCAGTTTTCAAACATGAGTTACAAATATGGGTCTCTTCTTTTTTCACTTAACTCTAATTGCTACTTGCTGTATACTATGTGCCTGCATCAACTTCAATGCTGAAGTACAAAGACGTTGCTGTAAACTGAGCACCTCATTCTGAAAAGAGAGGCCTACGCCGGCTTCTCAGTAGAACGCACAGAAAAGCATTCAACAGTGGGTTACTTAGTCCATAGAAAGATTAATTTCTACTTACACTGATCGTTATAAAACAGAAGTCTCTTCTATTTCCCAGCTACTTTTTAAAGCCTCTTGTTAATTCAAGCCTACAAAGTCCTTGGTGGTGGGAAGGGGAAATAGCTGGAAGATTGCTGATTATCTGCTTTAGGATGACTCATTCAATATGAGCAATTATGAATCATAAACAAACTATCTACAGGCAGCACACATAAGACTTAATATCTTCCATATTACTAGATTCTTTTAATGTTTAGCATTAGTGTTGCTTTCTTCTTAAAAGCAGAAAGGCTTACAATATGGTATTGAAGAGCTACCATTGCACTGAGCTTTAGTCAATCTTTTCAGATTCTTGTGTATGTAACAACAAAAGTCTTTAAAATGACAAAGAAAAATGTAAAAATTTAGCCCTAGGCACTGTTATTCCTTGTGCACATGGGCCATTACAAGATTGAACTCTGTGATGCACTTCAGCTGGTGTAGCTTGTAGCAGGGTGTTCTATCAGATGATGAAGGGACAGCAGCAGAGTGGGAGAGCAGCTCAGTAGGATTTACAGATGTTGCTGGTGGGAGAAGAATGGTTTGATTTGAAAAGCTTTAGGTTCATACTGATTCCAGCATGGAGCATCCAGTAATGGGTAACAGTCAAAACAGTGTGCACATATACTTGATTTCTATTGTTCTTCCCATCTCTCTTTGTCCCAGCATGATGTACTTTGGCATTCCAGTGATCCACTTCATTTCTCATCCTAGTTTTCATCTTTTTATTCAGCCTGACTTATTTTTCCTGAAGATTCTTTCTGGCACTAATCCTATAGTTTCCTAGACCTTCTGGTACTACCTGTCTCATTTCAGGCTCTTTTGCCTCACCTATCTCCTCCCTTTTCAATTTCTTCATTCATATTTTTGTTCTCCTTTGTTATTCTGCCTCTGCTCTCATGTCTTTCTTTACTCTGGCTCCTAATCTCCCTCCTTCAGTTCTTGTTTTCAACCTTCACCTGCCAATCACCCTAGCTCCCTGTCCCAGTCTACTTGTCCAGTCAGTCTTACCTCAAGAGGCGTATATTCTGGCTGTATATATAGGCTAAGTGGCCATTATCAAACCTGCCTGAGCTGTTCTATTGCTTTCCTATTCTCTTCTCTTCTTATTTGTAGTTTATTTACTGAAACAGCCTTTTTTTAGTCAGTTCTACCTATTTGAATCCTGCAACTTCTTGTGCACACTGTGAGTGCCAACAGGATTTTCACCAAGGATCCATCTCCTGCTGTGTGCCCAGGTCAATTCACCCAATTCTGAGCCCATTCCCTGAATGCACATGAGCTACCTCAAATGAAGAGGGCAACCAGGAGCAGGCTCTGTGAGTTTCTTGAGTGACCTCTTCTCCTAGAGCACATCAGATTCAGCTTTGGTAGCTGTGCTTGCAATGCACATAGTGCAGGCACTAAGTGTGTCAGACACGTTCAATTGCTTGTACAGGAGTGACTGTGCTGTGCAGCTCCCTGATACGGAAAGGAGCCAGCAACAAAAAGGTTGCCATAGCGCTTCTGAATTACTCTATATTGGTTTAGCTGAATAACTTCTTTATCTTAGGGAAACCTTAATTCTGTTAAGAAGTAAAAGTGGAGGTTTCCTTCTATGTACCTAACTGTTTATTTAAATGAGTGAAATGGTTCCTTTTAAATGCCCTCATCTGTGGTTAATAGTAAACCTTTTATTAGTAGAAGTGGTCTACAGAACATGAGAAACTAGAGATAACACAGAGAAGACCATTGGGAAAAATAACTTCCTATGACATGTCAAAGAAGTCATGCTCTACTTTTGGAGAAAATTAATTTCCCTTCATAAATGGTAAGGCTTCTTATATTCTGTATTCTGAACATATACTCTCTGAGCATCTTACGTTGCCAGTCATTCTCTGTGCAAGCATCCCTAGATTAATCCTAAATGCTGCTCGCGTATAGGCAAGCACTACATGATAACTAAACATTTTGTTTCTGATAGTGCCCTTTTAATGAGTTGCAGGTGCCACAAACTTCATGTTCCCTATAGTGCTTTATTGCTTACTAGATGCAGTAAAACAGTTGGCACACTGCAAATTATCAAGTGATAATTATATTCATGGCCTCAATACAAGAAGAAAATCCTCTGTTAACTACATATTTCTTCCAAAATGTGGTAATGAGATGTGTTGCACCTCCTAGGAAGAGCTTGCAGGGTGACTCTCTATTTAGAATACTGCAATCACAGTTCTATTTTTGGCCAGCATCTCTATGGTCAGAACGGAGAGTGACTCTCTACTCCCAAATGTGTAGTTCTCATTCACTATACTCTTTAATTTTTACTCATCCATTAAAAGCAAGTAGTTCTGTGGTTAAAATTGGAAAGATGTAATATTTATTTACCAGGAAGGTATCGATGTGAATTTCTCATATGATCTGATTTTAAAAGGTTGAACTGTGAGCTCCAATAACCTGATGGCTTGGCCAAGATACTCTAGTATTTTTCCACTGTTCGTAATGTCTCCTGTATGTGAACACTCCATGACAGCCCCATCTCAAATGGTAATCGTGTCTCTGAATAGCATAGGATGCTTCCTATCTCTAATAAGCTCCTTTAATATACCAGTCATATAATGATGCTCATCAGTACAAATTACCACTGCAAGGTCAATGAATGTTAATATGTTTCCTGCAACAGAACTTTGAAGAATAATATAACCCCCTCCTCCTCTCTAGGATAATTCCAGGCTGAGTACTGTCCTCCAGCAAAATAAATTAAGGAATACTGGACTGTGTGGTTATGCTGACCATGATTTGGTAACAGACCAATCTCATCTTAGATTTCTTCTCAAGTGCTTTTTATTTTATTACTTTTTCATGGTTTGCATTAATCTGTCAAAATTCTGTGATCACTGTAAACAACTAGAATATTTCAGGAGAAAAATTTTTAAAAGATTGAATTTATATCATTTCAATTTTAATGTTTGGAATCTTCCTCCAGGCTGCAAAGCTCTACATAAGCAAACAGGCTCACAGGGTACATGTAATAGTTACATGCCGTGAGAGCGCTGCAATAAATTTTGGGGTCGATCATTAAAGAATTTGTTTGGGTTTTTTTAATAAGTTCCACTCATATTTTTTGTGAAACAACTGTTTACCACTTTTTAAACAAATTATCTGTTTTCCTGTTATTTCTTAGGTACTTTTCTTGTTTTTTGGAAAAATATAGCTGTACACTGAAACAGAAGGTTTGTCATTCCATATACAGGTACTAAGTCAATAACAAAATTAAAGCTCTATTTTGGTGCATCCCTGTTTAGGACAGCATGAGAAAAACTAACAAGTTCTGCCTCAAGCAGATTAATTTTAGTAAATGAAACTTTAATTCAGTATTGTCACCAAAAGTCATTTAGCAAGGAAAAAAGGTTTTCTGAATATCCTGTTCTGTTTTCTTTCACAGCTAACTTAGCCACCTGTCATATTTGTAGCAGATAATTAATTTCAGAGCATACAATTAGTGTAGCTAAGAATAGTCTTTGCAGCATACTACCTTCTTATTATTTCTTTATCATGCTTCCCAGCCCATTGACACATTACTTCTCAGCTCCTACATTCACGTTTTACTCTTGGGTGAATCCACAAAATAATAAAACAATAAGATAACAGACTGACACTGCTCATTATGTATTGTAATAACCATAACAAGAGGCATAATCATATCACACTTACATTTCATGCATACTTCATTGCCTTAAACTCTGGCCTGTACTCATTGAGGGTTTTTTTCTTGGTAGTTGCTAGAAGAATTTAATATTAAACAAAAAAGATTTCAAACAGTTATGGACAATATATTGGAAAATTATAGGGAAAATCAGGATAAATAGCTATTTGAAAAACATTTCTAAAAAGAATGTCTTTAATTAAAAAGATATTTCATCATTAAGATGATAGACAAATTAATAAAAATCTGTTTTACTTTGTAGCATATATTTCAGTTAAAAAGGAACTCTCATGAGAACAAAAAATGCATAAACCATAGTGTACTGCTTTTTGCCCAATACATAATTCATAAATGCAAATGTTCTGCAGATATTTCACTATAAATATAATTAATTGCTGCAGATTCACAGATGAGGCTGTGTGACTGTGCATGCACACATTGCCAGGCACACTCATTTATGTTGATTTCAGGCTAGAGTCTCTTGTGACAGCATAATAGGTAAAGGGGGGGTGGAAATCAGTGTTTAGAGACACACACGGTCATGCAATATCTATGTAGACAATCCCTTATGGAAATGACAGCATCCAGCAAGAAACTGATGAAAGCGGCCTGAGGTAAATAAGGAAAGGTCTCTCGTACTAATAAATAGATGTACCATGTAGTATTGCATAACATTAGCACACTGCAATTTATTTGAATTGACTCCATTGTCACTCAGCAATTAACTCTTTATGCTGTTGGTGATTGTGACTATTGGGGAAACACTGAAAATGGGGAGGGGGCAGTTTTAATGATTGTATTTGTTAATAGCTTTGCAAGGTAGAAGCTCTGCTGCTTTTGTTATAGAAGCTTTTTTAAATAAATAGCTACAGAAAGGTTTACAGATGGTCTTGCCAAATGGGGAACTCAGGTTGATAAATGTAAACATAGGGGGCATTTGGAAAATTCCAAGGAGGGAGGAGCTATTCGGCTTTGAAAGAGGAAAGCAGACACACAACATGATCTAATAGGCCTTTCTGTTTTCTATTCCATATGATTTCATCACTCATAACACAAAGCAGCTGTTGGCACTCAGTAAAATAAATTCTGTAGTAAGCAGATTTTGCTGTTATTTCGTAATCTCAAAATTGGAAATATTTAATCATATTTTTGCTAAAAAATCAGTAAGACCATGCACTGAGAAAGAGATTCTTCAGTTCTGTCTGGATTTTTAAATTCCTATCTAACATTGTGTAAAAAAAAATAAAATAAAAAAATAAGTTAATTCCTTTTGAATACTAATGCATTCTTATAAATAATTAGAGATCATTTGTTACTATCCAATTTCTGACAAAACTCCAGATTTATGTTGGTGTCTAAAAATTGGTGTCCTATTAGATTTCAGGGTAGAATTTTTGGAATTTTGATGATTGCTGTGCTCTGTCTTGTCCATTTCTGTGACATAAAGTTTACAAGAATTCTCAGGTTTATGACTTCACTAGAATTTTACAGCATTTGGATAATATCTTCAACCTTTCTTTCTAGACCTTTTCTAATTAATTTGATAGCTATATTTAATTTCTTAGAATTATCTTGTTCATTATACTTGGAGATATGTTTGGTAGATCAGCATAAGCTTCAGTTCCTTCTACTTTGGTATTATCAGTAAGTATCTGTTCAGAACACTTTTTTTTTTGAAATTGTTTTATATTCGGTTCAACTTTAGTTTAAACATTCAGGTCTTAGAGATGGCATTTGGGTTTCTGAATCTAGGAGTTCCCACACATGAAAAAGCTCTCACTTTTGAAAATCCACGTGATTTTCACAAATCAAGTCTAGAGGGAACTGGAAAAGGTGAATTTATGATATTTACCTACTAGTTTGGAGGGGTCTTCATCCTTAATGTGCTATGCAGAAGCTTGCATAAATATTCATAGATGAATGGCAATTCTGATACGTTGGAAAACCCAAACAGCAACCAAAGAAGAAAATGAAGAAATAGTTAATTTAGTAAAGGTTTTCATCAAATACTCCTGAATATTAGTCAACTCTCCTGAGTGATTTGAAGTCGTAACTCATAACCCTTATTCACTTGGGCTGTCTTGTTTGGATAGGAAGGGAGAAGGCCTCTCATTTGTTTGTTTGCTCTTTCTCTTCTTCCTGTTTTTACTTGGCCGCTTTGTAATATTTAAAGATTTTGACAGTGTCACTAAACCAACAGAGAGGAGAAACACAAATAGGAATTAGGTGAAGTAGCACAGTATGAATAAGAAAAAGTAAATAATGGCCAAGACGGAAAGTTCACAGATTGAAATTTCCTTTCAAATTTGAGTACTTGCTATTGGCAGATAAGAGCAATTGACATGGGTTGGTAAATTATGGAATAGCACAAAAAAACCCCCAACAAAACCAAACAAACAAAAACTCAAACAAAATCAACAACAACAGCAAAACCACCAAAAAAACCCAACACAAAAAAACCACCTAACAACAACAACTCCAATTTAGTCACAAATTGTTTTGAATAAAGAATCTGTTTTCTTCCTACTGAGTTTGGATAACCACTATTTTCTTGAATGACTTCTCAGAGTATGGAATTTAACCACCGGAAATGCCTAAAATTTTATTGCTTTCTATACAATATTTGTAATATTTGTGTTGTTTTGCTTGATTTTTTTCTCTGATTTATAAGATTATTGATGTTGTCTGCATGTTTAACAGCTTAAGCACAATTTTCCAAGAGTAAATGGGACACAGATTCAGTGAATCTGCTCTGCTTGCACTGACATTTCTGACAGAGCATCTTTTAGAAGAAAATACCTGGTTTTGTGAAATGTTACTTAAAGGCAAAAAATAATTTCAATCATTTCCCATAGTCTATCCATCAAAAAAGCATCCAAAACAAATCTCAGCTTTTGCTGACAAATCAGTGCAAAATTTTTGTCAGGTTCTCCTCTTCAATCTGACTCCCTGAAAGGGGGAAAAAAAAATTATTCAAAGTTTCCAGTGAAATCAAAACCTACCCATTCTTCTTCAACGCTCAAAAGTGTTGCAAGTGAGGATGTGTGGGAACATTTTTCTGTCCAGCAACACCTCTGTTCCTGCTATTAAAAGTTGCTTACTATCATCTTTCCTTACAAATTGACACCCTGCAGGCTTTTTTTGTATATCCTCTGAAAAGCTGTGATACTTGCTCTTCTGCCTTTTCCAAACCTGCAGAATTTGTAGAATAGTATCCTACTTATTATCTCAAAAGGTTTCTTAAGAATTGATTAATTATTCCCATTTTTTCATCTATTTTTTCAGCTCTTTAATCTCCAAAAAATCCATCCTATGTGTAAGCTAGGCAGATCTTTCTCTTATGAAAATGCTAGTGTTACAAAATAATCATAACTCCATCCTGCCTTTTATTATAGCTTATTCTTTGGTCACTGCAGATCTCATTCAGATTCCAAGAGATAATTCATCCTTAATAAACACCGTAACTAAGATACTGCAGCTAGGAATGTTAGCAAAGAGTTGAGGAGTGAATAGGCAGAAAGATAGATCTACTGCTCTTTAAAAATAGATCTTTGTCTAATTGGAGGGTCTTCAGTTTGCTCTGTCAAAGAGAGTTACTGTAGAGCAACCAATGGAGTCATGGAGAGATTTTTCCTCAGAAGGTATGAATGCTTGGAGAAGCCACAGCAAACATGAGAACAAATGACAGATTTAGCAAAGATTCACTGATTTAAATCCTAAATCCTATCCAGAGAGATGTTAAAACTAATTTGCTCAGAAAGTAGAAATTTTCTTTGGTTTAATTTCATCAGATTAGCTTGTTGCTGTGCATGTGGAAGCTGAGCTATTCCATTAATTAAAATACGGGTGGTAACTAGCAAAACAGGTTCATTGTTGTAAGATTGCTCTACAGAAGAGCTGTCTTTGAATGTATATAAAATACTTCATAGTATCACTGTTCACAAAAGAGAATTTATCATGGTCTATATAATAGGTAGGTGCAGTAAAGTTGCACTACTGTTGTTTTATGATATGCCTGAGTTATCGTGGGCCTATCACAAACTCAAAGGACAATTGAGAGGATCAGCACTGATCCCATCATTCATGGTGTTTGGTGCCAATGCTGGTGAGCAACATTCTCTCTGAAGAGCCTTTACACACCTTTCTAATAGATTGGGTGTCATCAGGAAATAAAGTCCTCCACTTGCACCATGTGTGCATCCCCTAATAATTCTTGAAGCTGGCGCTGAAATCGTTGATTACTTGAAATTAGGTAGCAAGGCAGAAGCCTATCTGGTTAAATTCAAACAGGTTTTGTGAAAATGAGATGAACAGAAAGAGGAAAAGGAAGGAGACACCAAGCAGTGCCCCCAGGGAGGGAGAGGCTGCATGATGAGCTCAGCAGTGATCTGTCCTGTTTAGCCTGTCACCAGTCAGTCGGCATGCAAATGGTGGCTGGCCAGCAAGCACTTTCTTGACCAGAAACCAGTGACTGGCTATGCTGCCTCTGGCCAATGCAGTAGTTGGAGACAGAGGAGAACTGTGGAGACAAGGTCAGGGAACGTGAGTGGCTGGGAACACAGTAGGAACTGGCTTTATCACAGGACTAGTGCAGTCACCAGGGCTTGTGCATTGAGCTGGGTAGCGCAGAAGGAGAGGTTTCCAGGGCAAAAAACACAGGAAATCAAGCTTTGGTTGTTGTGCTGTTTACGGAATACTTTGAATCTGATTTGGATTTTGGTCTAACATATGAAATAATAAATTTGCTTTGAAGAATTTTCCTGGTTTGTCCTCTTTCTCTCTCATCACTCTTAAATACTTCTACTTGCAGAAAGACATAGATTTTGGTGGGATCCTTTAATGTCTATGTTGAGGTCTCTGTGTAGAATTTGCTCTGGACTTTATCACTTGAATTCTTCCTACAAATTAATTAATTTATATTTGGATCTCTCCAATGTAAGAAAGCATTATATGTACCAACTTTCATAGTGCAGTGTATAACACACTGCTCCAGGAGTGCTTTACAAGTGAAATTGCCACTGCACAGTTTCTGAGGGCTGTAAGCTGTTAGTAGAAGGAAGTGAACCAAGGACAGCTAAAACATAAGAACATACATTTTGCAGCTTGAACAAAGAGGCAGAGGAGCTGTAATAGATTTACACCCCCTGCATCATTCATTGTCATTGATCTTACCTGTTCTGACGTGACACGCTAGCTTTGAGCTACTCTGGGTTTTGGCTTCAATCAAAGCCAAAGCCAAGTACTTTTCAGCACTGAATGCTCACACGCTGTTGAAAGGACTTTGTGCAGCTCTGAAGAGAGGTCCACACCATGTAACTATAAGGTTTTCACCACTGAAGAGCTGTTGCAAGCGAAAAAGAAAGCAAAATACCTTAGGTCTTAACAGAAATTTCTCTCTGTCCTTGACAGCGTGGATGCGTAGGCCTGTTCAGAAAGAGTCCCATTGTGGTGGATGGATCACTGTAATTACTAATTATACATTATCATTGACTTATGCTGGAAATTCCTAGTGGGCTGGTCAGAATAATGCTATGGAGAACAACTGCCATTACAGCCTATCCCCTCTTCACCTGCTTCTATGAATATCCCTGGGAATATTTTTTTGCTGAAAGAAAGCACACCACAGAGTGAGTTCCTCCATCTGTGGACTTCCCTCATGATCAGATGGAGATATTAATTTTTATCTCCGTTAAAATGTGATGGAAGCACTCACATTAATTTTAAAAGGATGTTAGATGGAATATAAGTATATTGGTTTTGTCTGTTGCTCCTTGCTTTTACCTTCCCAGTTTATCCCATATGTTCTGTGTAAGTTTAGATTGTAAGCCTTTTGCAAATAGAAATAAAGCATTTTATACAAAGCAGCATCAGTATGTAGCAAATAATAATGATGATGTAGCAGGGAGATCAATTGGTTCCTTACAGTTATCATGCCCTATACATTTTTCTTAATGTATGCCTTGTAATGTACATAATTCTGTTTTTTTTTCACTAAGGCCATACATTTATTGCATGTTTTCTCCTAAAATATTTACGAGGCAAGTATTTCTCTGCTGTTTAGCAGTCTAATCCACACCACTACTGAAATTAAGGGGTAACACTAATTTAGGATAGACTTGTTTCACTTTAAATTTTTAAACATCATAAGTTTATGTTTTCTTTAGATTCAGAGACTTCCAACACTTTCTCTCCTGTGTGTGTTTGCATTTATAATTCCCTGGAACCTTTGGGTTTGCTGGAACTGCCAGCACCAAAATACCACGATAAGGGTTGTTTATGCAGTACTTCCTGCCTTACCAAAGCCAGGAAGTGTTAACACCCGTACAAAAATTTCACAGGCTTCACAGTCCAAAGTTGTTGCACAAAGCTGCTGAGCTTTCTGGATGCTAATGCTAACTGACCATTTTTTTGGTATTTGCCTACCACTAGTACTATGCCTTGGATGATGCCAGTTTGTCCTCTTGAATTGTTGGCTGTCCTTGAAGACTGAAACCCTGTGCTTACCTGTTCTTTCAACAGGACAACCATAGCTCACCAGCTTCTTTGCACTGTTTTTCCAGTGCATCTCAGTTAATTTCATGGAATAACCATCTCAGGAAGTCACACTTAGTTTAGGCTGAGCTTGGTAGTTCTTTATGGTGTGATTAATGGCAAGCCAGTTAGGATGAGGCACTGTTGAGAATTTTCCACAAGTGTGAAAGAGAGCTGTCTAGCACAATGGTTTGGAAAGAAAAGTACCTCTGTACATCTCTTTTTTCCCTGCTTTGTACCAATAGTGCAACAAAGTGTCTTTGATTGTTGTGAGTGTATAGCTACTGAGAAAGGGACAGACATCCCAAGTCACATTTTTTGAGGGAAGAAACAGGTTGGAAGAACTTGTAGTCCAAGGCAAATTATTGTAACACTAGTGCCGAGTATCAGCATTTATCAATAAGTCTTACAAAGCTCTTACTCTGAGAGAGGTCTCATGGAGTTATACCATATGCAAAATGCAGGACGATTCAGTAGGTCAGAGCAATGTTTTTACCTTTGCATGTAAAACAAGTCTTCATAGTGAAATCATGACATAACATAGCTGAGAGCACATATTGCAACTTCTTTGTATAACCCAATAAATTAGTACTTCATCTCTCCATCTGAGAGAAAGTCAGGTCCAATTTTGGTGGTTGTGTGTTTGTGCGCATGTGAAAAGGGAAATAAATAAAGGATTCATAGGTCAAAATGGGGGGTGGTTAGTAGGTCAAGAGAGGTTCTCCTCCCCCTCTACTCTGCCCTGGTGAGACCACATCTGGAATATTGTGTTCAGTTCTGGGCCCCTCAGTTCAAGGACAGGAACTGCTGGAGAGAGTCCAGCGCAGGGCTACAAAGATGATTAAGGGAGTGGAGCATCTCCCTTGTGAGGAGTGGCTGGGGGAGCTGGGTCTCTTTAGTTTGCAGAAGAGGAGACTGAGGGGAGACCTCATTCATGTTTATAAATATTTAAAGGGTGAGTGTCACGAGGATGGAGCCAGGCTCTTCTCGGTGACAAACAATGGTAAGACAAGGGGTAATGGTCACAAGCTGGAACACAGGAGGTTCCACTTCAATTTGAGAAGAAACTTCTTCTCAGTGAGGGTGACAGAGCACTGGACCAGGCTGCCCAGAGAGGTTGTGGAGTCTCCTTCTCTGGAGACATTCAAAACCCGCCTGGACGCCTTCCTGTGTAACCTCATCTGGGTGTTCCTGCTCCGGCAGGGGGATTGGACTGGATGATCTTTTGAGGTCCCTTCCAATCCCTAACGTTCTGTGATTCTGTGATTCTGTGAAAAACCTGCAAGGCAAAACAGTTCTTTCTCAATAAGCCTCTGCCCTCATCCCCACCTTTTCACCTGTGACTATAAGAAATCAAACTCCAGAACCCAGAGCAGGAGAGTCCACTGGTATTCTTCCTGGAGGAGGGAGTCATTACAGTAACATGGGAGAATATAACAGCAAAGTGACACAGAGGAAAGAAAATAACTTTTTCCATCGTCTGTGGGCTAGGTGCTAAATCAGAAGCCTGCAGCTTGCTGGGATCCTGTGCTCTTTCTTCGTGGGAGTCAGTTTGTTCCCAGAGGGACAGGGTACCAAGTCTACTACTTCAGCTTCCTCCTTATGAGTAAACTCTTTGCAAGGTGTCTGCTTAGGGAGTTTTTCTGTAGGAAAGTGGTACTTTATTCACCTTTTTGTTGTTGTTGTTCATAAATTGCAAGCATATGTGATCCCTCAATGATTTAAACTAACTTGATTTGAATGGAGTTGAAGGAAAGGATCAGAGATGGAGAGACAAACAGGGGCAGGGATAGCAGCATGTAAACAGTTGTGGAAGTAAAAATAATTGGGTGACTGTCACACCCATGAAAAGGACTATTCATAAGAATTGGATCATCAGGGACAAGCCAATGCCAAACAACCTACCAGCGTCAAAAGATGCGTAATGCTTACCTCTTAGCAACAAAATGTTTCTCATGAGAAGATATGATCCTTCCTAAGCAAGGTACTCAGCTTCCTGAGTGTACAAAGTGAAGGAAAAACTGAGACATAAAAACTGACTTCTGGATTTGAATCATACTACTGAAAGGTTGACTGAAGAAAGGTCATTCCCAAGGCCTTGTCTTGTGGTCACCTGTGACTGAAACCACATCTTACCTTTCCATCTGAAGAACTGCAGAGGCTGAGCTCCTACATGAAGTCAAATAACAGTATTCTTCATGTAAACATGTAATTCCTTGTAGTTTTAACTCCACTCTGTTTTGAAAAAAGGCTCCTCTCTGTTTGGAGACTTTTCAGATCCATGGTCTTAGACCAGACCCCTTTATGTGAGTTGAAGATGTCCATGTCTATTTATGCCTACAGGAATACTAATACACACACACACAAATATGCTCACATGGTCCCAGCTGAACTGGTGCATAAACATGTTTTACAGAAGGATTCTGTGTTAAACATGTGCTCTTTTAGGCATATCTTCACCTCTAGTATCCTATTCAGAAATTAATTTAAATCTCCATCTTACTATAACCTGCTAAGAATGTACTATACCTGGAAAGAAACTAAAAACGGCATTTAGAAATCAAGGAAGAAAAAACAGAAGGATTAAAGCAGCCTATCCACTGATTTTAGAATCTATATTTTAAAAATATTTTTTTCCTAATTTTTTTCACTTTTTGGCGGTAGCTTTGACTGGTAACAGGAATCTGTGCATCTTGCGAAAAACGTACATCCCTTTTCAAAAGCCGGTGTAGCTATATTATAAGATATATGATGAATTTGCATTAGTCCTGTTAAATACTCATGTAAATATATTATTAACGATGATTAATTTCAGTTATTTTAATTGTTCACTTTTGCAGTTCCCTCAGATTAATTTTACTTCCTTTGTGGGTGTTCTGAATACCTAATTGGATTCTGAGATGGGGAGTATGTTCAGAACTTGTCAAAAATTACAGAATCTATAGTCAAAGAAACTTCTAAAATGTATGATACTCAGCAGCAGTGATTTAAACAAATAACATGAAAGAAAAATGCAAAAAAGTAGAAGGGCTGAACAGGAACCAAATATGTCAGTTACTTTCCAAAATGGTGTGCTGTCTTTTTCATTTCAAAAATAGACAGGAAAAAAGGGACAGATTTTATTTTATTTAACATGTAGAGATTATGTTGTAATAAGCTTTAACATATTATTAATACAGCCATCACCATGGTGGTATGTGGGAAGCCCAAAATCTGGAAGGACTTAGAGAAAACATTAAATAATGAAGTCGATAACGAGCTGGGCAATGTGCAGGACCGTGAGATCTCCGAGGTGCTACATGGCTCCAGTGTGAGATGAGCTCCCTCAGCGCGAATCCGCCGGGAACGAGGAGCACGCAGCGCTTTGCAGCATCAGACTTTTCCGACGTCAAAACTAGAATCAAAATTGTTCCAACGGTGTTTCCCTGGGCACGGCAGTGATGGCATCTCTTGGGAGAGGGCTTTTGGCTTTAAGAAGTTGCCTGTATTTCT
>NW_010201454.1:0-13772 GCF_000695765.1 Mesitornis unicolor
AGATGTAAGGCCCCCACAACAAAACCCAACATGTAAGGTCCCCAAAAATCAGACACAAGGGTACAGTTTGCACCACCACCATCATCTGAAGTTTTTTTTCTTCCCAGCCATGTGCTGAAGTTCCCTTCTGCTGCTCGCCAGCTCCCCTATGCTCCGAATGCTGCTACTGGCTTTGACAACCGGTCCTGGCAGCAGAGCCCTCAGTGCAGTGCCCTGCTGAAGCAGCAAGACACAGGGACATCCACACTCGGTGACACTGACCCAGCGTGGGCAGGATGCATGGGGACACCGGCCAGGCCACAGCTGGCCCACGTCCATGCACGGTGATTTAGATCATTGAGCGTCTCTGCTCAGGAGAGGTCTCTGAAATCAGGCAGTGAAAAATATCTTTGACTCTCTGGAGGTGGCAGTGTCCTCCAAGCCCACGAGGAAGCGTGGTTCTTCATATCAGCACAGTTAGAGGTACCCACACTCAACGCTCCTTCAAGAAACCAGACCAGAAGAACAAGCACACAAGAGCTAAGTACAGAAAAGGGCTCTTTGTTTTGCTGGGTAAGGCAGGATCTCTTCAAATCCCCAGATTTAAGACTAAGAGAAATAGACAGCATGAAGACATTTCTCCTGCTAGTTCAAAGAAACTGGAGCACCCCAGACCAGCAGGACTGGTGGACAGATCTGCCAAGGGCTCGGGCACAGCTGCTCACCATCACCTATAACGCCACAAGGACCAAAAGCAGCACTAGAGACTGCTGTGCCCTGGCTACCGCACCACCGTGCTGTAACCTGAACCCGGGCACCTGCAGCAGGCTCCCATCCAAAATTGGTTTGGTCGCTACCTACTCGGGTGCGGGTTTATCCAGTTCACCTTTTTACCCATCAGAGTAAAAACAAAACATTTTTACTTACTCTTCGTACCACAACTGAAACACACGTCTCCCTGCTGCTGGGAGTGAAGGCCACTAACTCTGAATGTTCTGCAAAACTAAAACTTTCTTCGTAAAATCACATCTTGTACATAGACCATTCTCTTTAAACTCTACCTGCATGATAAACCAAGTATTAGCAAGGGAATGAAAAGAGCCCAGCGACTTTTTCACTCTGCTTATTTGTAACAGCAGCATATTTCATCTTCCTGCTGCTGGCAAAAGCTCTGAGAAATAAAAGCCTGCACAGGGGACCTGACTGGGGGCTCAGCCTGGCCTTTCCAGGGCAAGTATGCAGGGTGGCCTCAGGCAGGCAGACACGAGCTGGGGTAGAAATGCAGCCAGGAACTGGCTCCTACCTCACCTGGAAGCTTCAAGTTTGAGCACGTTAAAGGGAAGCCCAGGCTTTTGACACTCGCTAAGTCTTGAGGAGGGCAGCCTCGGGCTGGGCCCCAAGGCAGCCCTTTGCTGCAGCTGGAGAGCCCTCACTTCACCCACGCCTTGGAGGCACTGAGATACTGCATGGCTCTCCCTCCTTCCCATTTCACATCATCTCTTCACTTCTAAGCCCAGGCCAGACCTCTTGGTCTGGGCAAAGCCATCGCCAGTGCATTCAAACCAGGGACGCGTGTCCAGTGCACCCAACAGGGAAGAGGGGGTGCAGTCACTTCTCCACTGACAGCTTCTGGAAGAGAAACCAGAGCCCACAAGTCTTCCAGAGAGGTATTACAGGTACTACCACAGGCATGAACTGCAGAACTTCTCTGAAAAAAAAAAGAAGATGCTAGAAGAAGAGAGAGCTGGAGAGAAAACAAACAAAAAAACCCTCCTCAACCCAACTACCTTATTACAGCTTTTCTCCTTCCTCTGCTTAGCAAGGAGAATGCTTAATTAAGTCATCCTTCAAGCCTTCCCACTCGCTCCAGCAATGCTCTGCATAAAGCAGATATTTAACAATCTCCTTCACAGCACAGGACATCTTGGTAGTACAGTGATCTGCATATTCTAAAGGAGCAGTGAAATTGCCGGTTCTCTGTTGTTCAGCTTCCCACAGTGGGTAGGGACAGCATCAGCAGGAGGCACATTTTAGATCTGCTCAGTAATAAAGGAGAGCAGGAGGGGAAGGAGCAAGTTGCTGTTTACTCAAAGTCGGGAGCCCTCCCAAGGCAGGAGCTTTGCCTGTGTTATGCATAAACTTCTCGGTTTATTTGCAAGTCTCTTTCAGCTTATTAGGTCAGTTTAACTGGCAACTGCTGCTGACTTTAAGCCCAATTATAGTCACTTCTACCTGGTGACACAGCCCCAGTTCTGCAGCCAATTCTCACCAATTAACAGCTTCAGAATTGCTAGACCCTGCTTTTTCATGGCAATCTCAAGTCTGACCTCAGAGTCACAGTTTCCTGCCATAATTTCAGCATTGTTTGTTTTCACTGGAACACTTCTCTGCGCGCTCTCAACTACGGAGACCACTTCTCCCGTGTACTGAGCAGAGATGCACGTTAGAGGCAAGCTTTCAACTTTGGCCCACCTATAATATAATAAAAAAAACCTCTCAGAGACTCATCTTTCTGTAATGAAACTATCACCAAGGACCCTCTACTAGAACCCAGACATTTCCAGGGAATTTGTCCCCACTCCTCGTGATTAAGCTCCCTAATGAAGGGCCACAGCCATACAACGATAAGAAATTATCTTTACTTCTGCTGGGACTTTCAAACAAGAAGGAACAAAAAGCTCCAATGAGTGAGCAGTCAGCCCATCCATCCTGCAGTTTAAGGGCACTGAGGATGACTTCCAGCTGTCCACATCCCAGGTAACCTGGCTCAACACGTCCACACCACACAGTGTACAGAGGCAGGAAAACCCAGACCCAAAGAGGGGCAGGCATGAGAGTCAAGCCACTGCGTCTGCACGAAACTGCAGCAGGGTGGATTTAAGAAAGCGTTCGTGCTTCTATTTCTCCTTCTGAGTATTTCTGAATTCCTCCAGGCAGCACCACAAGTGGCCTTGCATTTCACCAGAGAAGATTTATTCTGACCTGAAGCTCTGTTAAAAAGGAAGAAAGCGCGTTCTGAGCCAGACATCTGTGGCAATTAGAGGAACCGGACTCCGCAGCGGGAGGAATAGAGAAACACCAAGCAGGATGAAGATACTCAAGCGTGTCTGGGTTTGAGTGTCACTATGCAAAACAGACAACACCGCCCTGGATCATTCAGTACAGAGAAATGAAGCGTTTGTCCCTGTTACAGAGCAACCACGGCAGAGCTCACCAGAAGGGACAGCAGGGGGTGGCTGTAGCAGTGTGGCAGGAGGGAGAAAACGCCACGACTGCAGCTCCAAGTCATTTTGCTGGTAAGCTGGACCACGGGTCAGGTCAACGCTCAACATGCACCTGCCAGCTGCTATGTAGGACATTTTCCATAGCTGTTGTGATCCCACTGGAAGAGCTAGAGGCAGCGTTCACACGCCACCTACTCACCAAACGTCCAAGACAGAAAGAATGAAGCTGGCCTGCCAGACTGACCAAGTACAGCTTGTGCCCTAAACTGAACTCGTACAAAGTTGTCAGAGGGCACCAAAGAATGTTCTGCCTCCAGTCTGACTAATTAGCGGTGCCTTTGATAGAGAGCAGCAGCTCTGGTTGGAGCTGCTTTGCTCCTCTCTGAATATGTAATGAAGTTTTTAAGTGAGACACAGCAGCAAACCAACCTCCAGCACAGGGCTCTGCCCTGCAAAAGCCTCCTCCAGTAAGAGGGTTTTCTTGCAATGAATTATCAGTCGATTTTTATGTAGGTCTCGGTGATGTGTGTTTGTCTGAAAGACTTAGGTTTTTTTTTAATACCGTAACTAAAATAAACTTCAAAGAAGGTTAGAAGGCTTTTGACAGCTGTCCATCAGCTGTAGAAGGCAGAACTCCAGGTAAGCACTGTACGCTTGCACCGGGAAGAGTCAGTACAGAAACTCTGGCTGATGAACAGCTCAGCTCGATCTCACGCTTGCCTGCAGCAGAGGTTTCTCTTTCTCCTGTCCTCTTTGCACTTCTCAGTCTCCACTAACTGAAGGCACTGGTTTACTTACAACAGCTACGTGCCATTACACCAACTGCGTGGAAATCAGCATCTCTGCCTGCTGCTTTTTGGGAAACAAGGGGCAACACAACCTTACCAGTCTGTGGAGTACCCATCTGGTGCCTCAGCAGATCACCACGTTCACAGTTCCCACCCCAAAGCAGGGCCAACTGATGCACAGATCAGCAGCAGAAGCATCCCGGGTCAGGCACTGCTCTGTGCTACCGTCAGACACGAGACCCAAGTCCTACACACTTCCAAACTGCGAGCCTCTGAAATTCAGTGAGTGGAGAACCAGAGACTCCTCATCAAGTCCAGAGCCATGGCCTTCACAAGATCTCAGCTCAGTCTTAAATCCCCTTTCACAACTACTCGCCTGGGGGGAGGCGCCTGCTAACAGATGTGATCAGTCTCACTTTGAACCCCGGGCAGAAGAATTTGTGCTCCCAGGCAGTTGAGCAACTGGCCCAGCTCAGAGCTGGGCATGGGGGCAGCAGGAGGGGTGAAGACCACAGCAGGGAGGCACATCCAGCCAGAAGAGGGTTGTGTTGCTTTCAGAAGCAGCCTTTCAGTCAAACCTCTTCCTCAAACGCTGCCTTAGCTTCCTCAAAGCACAGACAAAAGAGCCAACCTTAAAATACCAGAGCTGCACCCTGCACTCACACTGCTGCTGATGGAAAGGCTGCCAATACTGATTTTCTGAAGTAGAAGAGGTACTGCCTGTATTGCATGAGAGAGAGCAGCAAACTCTGACAGCCCTGAGCTGGTGATGCTTTCTGACAGAAGGCTGCTGTCATTTTCCACAACGCTTTCCCTAGGGTTTACCCCGAGGCAAGAGACCAGCGAAGATTTCTACTCCCCCTCACAAACCCCCCAAGGTTTTGACAAAAAAAAAAAAAAAAAAAAAAAAGATCAAAGAGCCTTTGTGCATTTATAAACCTGTCAATTTTGCTAGAAGATTTAAGGCTTTTAAAGCCGTAAAGAGTCCTTAAGCCTTTAAAGAGTCCAAAACATCTATTTGAAATTTTCTATACAAACAGGATTTTTAATATTTCAAAAAACCCAGAAATAAAATATTTAGATTTTTCTGAAGCGAAGCATTCCAACAGCTCCAGACAGGAGCGCTGGAGGGCAGGAGGAAATCCAGTTCTTAACTTTGACAGGAACAATTTCTTTTTGTTTCTTTTAATTGGCAGAGAAACAAGACTACACAGCTATTTCTCCCCCTGGCTCTGACAAGAAATAGCTGGGATGAGCAGCACAGGAAACAACAAAACCAAACTTATTCAAGTGCTGCCAGTTTCAGGTTCCTGTCCCATGCCAGCTTGTCATGCAGGAAGGCTTCCCCAAGCCAACAATGGAGCAGCATTTCACCCCGCCATCCTGCCCCTTCCCCTCCACACACTCCCATTACCTTACATTTTGCCTCCCAAACCCTCCCATGCAGAAGAGAAGCAGGTTCTCCACCTGAAAACACAGTTCAGACACGACAGAGGCTTTGGGAAACCTCGGCCTTTTTCACAGCTTGATTACCTTTATTTTCTGGTTAGCCAGAGGAAGTGTTGAGAGAGGCAAACATTCGGCAGCACATTTCCTTCTCCTTCTCCACGTAGTCCTTGTAGCAGCTGCAAAGTAGAGCACAGCACGGCATCATGGGCTGTGGGACTGCCCACCCACCCGTCAGTGCCACAACCAGAAAAGATGTATTGTTTTTTCCTATATAAATACAATAATATAAGAGTGTGCTGGTAACAGAGGCAGCTCCTCCAGGCCCTTCCACCACGTCAGGGAAGGAGAGCTGGCAACGTCGTACCTTAACCCCAGACCTCGGGTGTCTGCTTCACTGGTGACTGTTAGCAAAGGAGATCGTTTGCCTGGCTAGATGCTTTCTACATCGGTTTTGCAAGCATGTGATGATGCAGAGGAACCTCCACCTGCATCCTGTTGTCTAGTTTGGTGTCTCCTCATTTGTGGCACTCCTTGGGCGAGCTCCTTCAGTGCCTAGCATAAGACATCATCCAAGTGCCCTACTCAGGATATCTACCACTGACACCGAAACTGGGCAGAGGATGGGTAGGAGACAGCAGGGATCTGTGTCCAGACTAAGTGAATGACAGGGCAGATGCTTCCTCCTCCATTCTCACCTTCCCAAAAGCTGCCCAGCCTTCTCCATTTTAATCATTGCTTCTCTAAGCACAGCATCCCCTGCACCCTGTGCTCTCACCTTACTGGTAATGAGGTCTCACTGGTGAGAAATCCCTGAGCCAGAGGGTGACTCAGTCTGGGCACTGTCCCAGGGATCAATGGCTGCCCACATGCTCAGCTCTCCTGCATCTGCTACCATATAAGGTGAAAAGCAAAGTCTTTTGTTGCAACACACCAGAAACAGCCCAAATGTGACCTTGGCTAATGAGCACTCAGTCCCCTACCACCAGCACCCCTGGGTCCAGAGCCTTAAAGTGCTTCGTTCAGTGGAATACCAGCACAGCAAGGCTCTTCTGTTAAGTCTCAAACATATGTTGCCATAACTGTCCATGCCGAGCAGATCAGGGGTGCCCACCAGGACTTCAGACAGCACACTCACATACCTAACACTGCAGGAAATCCAAGAATCCCTCCTTTGGAGGTGCATATTTGTGTCAGATGCTGGAACAACCCCATTTTGTTCTGGATTTGATGCAATGCAAGCTTTTAGATAAAAATGCCAAATCCAGCAGCACAATTTGCACCACCAAGACCACTACAGCGGGTGCCAGACAGGTGCTCCACAAAATTCTCACCGTGGATTCTGCCTGGTTTTCCTTCTGTGAAGTGAATTTTACCAAGAACCTGGTTCAGCTGTTAAACAGATGCTTTTCAAAGTGTTGTTTTACACAGCAAAAGGTAGCTGCTGACTAACACACAGCATTCCTTTTTGCAAAGTATAAGCATACTCAGTAAGGAAGCAAAAAGCCTCTAAGAACAAGATTTCAGTTCATATTCCACTACTGAAGCGTTTGCAAAAGATAACATCACAAGTTTTCTCAGGCAAGGCAGTTTGGCAACATTACAGGATCTGGACTGAGGTGTGGCATAATTAACAACACCCGATTACATTGTCTTCATCTATTTTGTACTGATTCCACTCTTTGTCACAGTAGAAGCAAAAATTACACCAATTTTAACTGTCACAGAAGCAGAAACTGAGACAACAGTGGTTTAACGTGTACTCGGCTTAGGACACACGTGTTAGCTGGACGTGCTGCTATCTCCAGTCAGAGACAACAAGCCTGCCCGCTGCTTCCCCGAAGGCAGAACGCCTCCTTGCTTCCTGGCAGCACAACCTCAACATTATTAGCAAGATTTCTCTTTTACCTGCCAACATATTTCAAATGAGTCTAAGGGAACACAAGAGGCTTCCAGGACTATAACAGGACTTCCAGCACTGTAACACAGCATTCTGACACTACCCACATACCAAGCCTCCAAGAGCCAGCCACCTGTATGTATTTTATAACTACTTGCACTCACCTAGTGATTTGGTAGCTACGTACCCTCAAGGCTGATCAGGATGAACAGAAGTGGTTTGTTTCAGATTTCTAGACCAGCAGCTAGTGCTGACTTCAAGTTCTTTGTCCTTCAGAAGTAACAGAAGGAGTCTGAAGACTCGCTGTTATCACAGACTATCGAAGTCGACATGGATATACAGGACACTGCTGTGCAAGGACAGCTCTCCACCAGAACGTGACCTGGTAAAGGCACTCGGCCCACGAGAATGGCTTTTCCAGCCACAGCAGCTACTCTGATAAGAGTTGTTACTGCTGCCTACAAACCTTTTTTGCAAATTTCTAGCAGAGACACACAAAAGAAGAGGGTTTGCACTCAAGGGCTGCTTTATGATCTCCAAAGGTGGGGACCATGTTGCCTTTCGTGCCTGTGAACAGTGCCAGAAGTACAGCACATGCTTTTGGGAACCAGCTAGGGCTTTTGCCAGTATCAAAGGGAAGAACAGAATGAGGGCAGAGACCAGCGTTAGTCATGGTTTGGTGGGGCTTGGGCATGACTAAAGCTGCCAGGATTTTGCTGTGCTCAGCCTGAGGACAAAGGGAAAGTTTGCCTTCAGGATTGCTCACTTATTACCTTCAAGACAGCAAGAAATTAACTTTTAACAAATATCAGTATCTGTAGCATCATACACTGAAGCACTTGCAGTGCAAAAGAGCTGATGCAGTTTACCAACACATCTTAAAGGGAATCAAAATGGTACTAATCCAGAACGCTGTCAGCTTGCACACTACCATACCGCACTGCACTGGTTTTGAGGCACTTCAGCAGCCCCCCTCTCCCTGCATCCCCCACACTGAGCAAAACACACACAGAGAAACCACATGGAAAGCGTGGGTGCTCTCAGCTTCTCATCTACCACCTGTAACCTGTCTGCAATGTTTGAATCCACTGCCTCCAGAAAAACCTACCTTTTCCCCAAGCTACTTAATAACCCAATAGGTTTGCATTTTTTGTGTGGGTTTTGTTGTTGTTGTTAACAGATTAAATGTTTCTGAGCGGGTGTTCCAGTCTAAGCACTCTCGCTTTCACAGGGAGCGAAAGAAGTTCTCTCACCTTGCCAACTTTTTCAGCTCATTGTTAATATCGTGGTTGAATGGC
Source organism: Mesitornis unicolor (assembly GCF_000695765.1). NCBI lineage: Eukaryota > Metazoa > Chordata > Aves > Mesitornithiformes > Mesitornithidae > Mesitornis > Mesitornis unicolor. The sequence goes on from NW_010201454.1 coordinate 8,636, forward strand.
TGTATGTGCTGAGCTCTGACCAGGAAATCCCGAGCTTTTTCATATTCTGTCATGCAGAGACAAGCCTGCCATTGAAAGGAGACAAGACAAATAAGCAGACAAGATAAATATAGACTCACTGTTGTTCTTCAGGACTCAAACACGTGCAACCACAAACATTTCTGAGACAGATCCAGGTAGCTCAGCAGTCCCCCGTGAAGAGATCCATGTGACAGACAGAGATTTTTCAGGTCAGATGCAGACAAACCGCCTCGACTGCTGCACCAGCTTAGGAGGCCCAGCCCTGAATGGAGTGGTTCCCCTTGGTTCATCCAGGGCTCTCTCCACAGCCACACTGGGGTATTCCCTGATGCAGCTACCAGAGGACTTTATTTTTTCCCACCTGGCCACACCTGAACAGTGCTTTGGCATTTCTTTGGTCAATCTCCAAGGCCTTCTCCCCATATGCCAAAGCTTGGGCAGGACGTTTCAGTTTCAGGTAAGTGAGGGAGAGATTCAGCAGCAACAGCAACTTGGAGGCATTGATCTGACGCTGCTCTGTCTCACTGGAAGGGCTGCGGCCAAGGACGGAGAACGCCTGAGCAGACAGGAAAAAAAGAACTAGCACACAAGAAATGGAAAGTGAGAAATCCATCCCATGGGCCAGCTACAGCCACGTTTCTGTTTACCTAGGTCAGTTAAAAATAATAATAACCAGAACTCTAAATATGCTGCATGGCATTATCAGCATGACTAGCCAGCTCAGCTGCAGGACTACAGGGTTTAGGATGCCATGAAGGAACCTGAAAGCAGCAGAATAAAAAAAAAATTACACCCAGATTTTAGGGTCAAAGACAGAAGAGAAATCCTACAGAGAGGAAGGCAATTTAAATTATTTCTGCTACAAAGAAATACCAAGAAAAAGCAACCCTAAATGGAGGGAAGAAAAATCTCACAAAGTATCACTACTTCTGAAACAAAGGCGGATGCATTCCAGTTTGGGAATCACTGAGCACTCTCCTGCCCAGAGAGGCTGTGGAGTCTTCACCCTTGGCGATATCTGAAACCTGAATGGACACAGTCCTGGGAAGCCTTCTGCTGAGGCCGACCTTTCTTCAGCACGGGACTGGACCAGACAACCTCTGGAGTTCCTACCAACCTCAAGCACTGTGCAATTCCCAACTGGAAGGCTAAAAGCCAAGCACCCAGGATTGCAGCAATCTCTGTCTCCAGACTGTGGTGATTCTGGACTGCTCCTCAAAGCTGCTGCAACACAAGGCCGTGCTGTGCCAACCTCCCAGCAGAAGCTGACGTGGGAGGCTCCCGTTCAGCAGTCAGCCACACAAACTGCTCAGGGCTCACACAGCCACTGCGATGCCCTCTTCTGTCTCAGCTAGAGCCCACAGGGAGCGAGCCTAGAGAGAAAGGTTCTGCCTATTCCTGCCAACCCTTCTCTTCCCTCATCCACTGTTGCAGCTCACACAAAAGCAGGTGTTTAAGTCTGCTCTTAAATAGCAAACTACGCCTGGAAAATATAATGAAGTTATGTAGTCTCTAGATTGTAGTTGTTATGGTGAACTAGCACTTAATAATCACTGCTTTCACAGCTTTTCACAACGGAGAACAATTGTTTCTGGTGTCTTACCCTTTTGTATCTGTCTATGGCACTCTCAAAGTGCTGCTTACGGTAGAGGTAGTTGCCAAACTCTCTCTCCGTCTCTGCCACTTTCAACACCTTTTGTAGCGGAAACGTCTCCTGCTGCTCCTGTGTAAAGAAATACCCGAATTTCAACTCAAACAAAAGAAAACAAGCAGAGAGCTGAGACAGGAGCATCCTGCACAGCCCCCCTCTATTCACAGAGCAGAAGCCAGGCCGTTGCCAAGGCCCCTGCAGTGTCCAACCAGCCACGACCACTTGGCAGTTCCCTTTGTCAGGCAAAAGACGCCACTGTCCTTGTGCTGATACCTCCTGGTGAACAGTGGTACCAACCACATCAGGGAGCTCACCAGGACCAAAGGGACTCCAGCGTGGGGGAGGGGGGGGAAGAGAGAGGAATTTGTTCTTAAATTGTTCCTGCCCAACTCTCTCACCTGCTGAGCGCAGAGCACACAGTTAACACAAATGCTATTGCTGGCACAAAAGGTAAAGCTGATTGAAAGGCTCCATTGCTCTAACAGCTCAGCATCACCCACGGTGCCTGCCTCAGGCCAGCTCCAGGGCCAGCCTGACACCCACACCAGACATCAACCCAGCAAAACAGGGAAAAAACCTAACAACAATAATAAATAAGATCAAAATCAAGGGACAAGTTTCTCCTGGTTTTCTAAGTTTGAACCAGCTCATAGAGAGGCCAGTTAGCCAGAAAGGGCAGGAGTAAACTCTCTTGCAACAAGTGTGCTCTGCTCGCAGGGCTGTGTGCAGAGTGGCCTGTGCAGCAGCAGGAGGGAATGAGGGGGGCCTCTCCCACAGCACCGCTGCCTGTGCCCCACTCACTGACCCACAACCACAGCCCAAAGCCCTTTATATGAAAAGGGGAATTAACAATAACACCGTAACTCACCAGGGAGGAAAGCGAGCAGTGAAGGAGCACTTGGGAGAGCAGCCAAGAAGCTGAGACAAAGGGTGGGGGCTGGGGGGGCGGGCACTTGGATGCTGCAGACTGAACACGATTTTTACAGACAGCTCATTGCTGTTCCTTCAAAGAAATCCCTGTAAGCTGGTGCCCTCTAGTGAAACCATGCGGTTTCTTGTAAAGCTAAAAAGAAATGGAAGTCATTGCAGGGACACGGGAACAAAGAAAGGCAGCGCCTTGCTTCTCCCCTGCACAGGGGAGCAAACGGAGCGAGGCGCACAGGGGCAGCGTTAGAGGGCGTGTGTTTGTGTCAGAGGGGGGCAAGCAGCCCCAGGGCTGGATAAATGCACCTGCAATTAAGCTAAACATAAGTAATACGTGAGCAACAGCAACCAGAAGGCAATTCAACAAAAGCTTCGTCTCCAGATGTAGGTCTTAAACTTAAGGCAACTCACAGCAGTCAACTCAAAGAACGAGTCAGATTCAGCCGAGTCTAGGAAGTCCAGCACCTCCACTTCAAACATGACAGTGGCATTTGGGGGAATGAGAGGAGGACAGCCCTGCTGCCCATAGGCGTAAGGCGGTGTGAAGACAAATCTTGCCACCTCCCCCTTCTTCATAGTCAGCAGGCCAATTTCCAGGCCCCCCAGGGTGATGTCTGTCACAAGAAGAAACAGAAGGTCAGGAGAAGTGAAACACACACCCCCCCCGACTCCAAACAAGAATTTCTCCTAAAGCCTGGAAGAAAAAAAATCCTTGGTAGCTCATATCTCGGCAACTACAACGGTCAACTGCCCCATTATGGCTTATCAAGGCAGTCTGCTCTGGGACCAAGCACACAGGAGCCAGCAACATTGCCTCAGGTGATTTAAAAACACCAAGAGGAGCAGCTGCTTCAGGGCAGGCAGCAAACAGCCCTGCTGCCACAAACTGCACGGGTGCTGCTGCTCGCTCCCACAGCCAAGGCAGGCAGAGGGTGCTCAGCTGCAGACTGACCAGCACAGGTGTGCAGCAGAAAGCTTCTGGACTCCATTATCAAATTTGAAAGGTTTGAAATAATCTACAGGTACTAAACAGCATTTAAATTGACGTGTCTTTACGGGCTGGTCTCTATAACCCCAAGTCCCAGGACAAAGGTTTTGGCTCAAACCTACCTTTTCCAAGTTTCAGCAGCTCAGGATGCCTGTTTGTGCAGAAGGGCTTATCCCAGTGATCCAGATAGCCAGAGTACTTCACTGTGCAGCCCAAAGTGAGGAGCAGGGAGAAGAGAATAGCAAGAGTTTTATTTCACATCCAGCCACAGCACCATCAGAAGCACACTTTCTTTTTGGTGGTTTTGCCACATCAACCTCTTATCCTGCTTTTCTTCCTTCCTTCTAAAATAAAAACTTCTGCTGAAGAAAGCAAAGTCAACACAAACTACCTTGTCTGAACACCAAAACCTGGCCACGTGCAAGCAGCCAAGTGGGGCCGATTGATGATCAACACCAAACAAAACAGCTGCTTCACAATCCTGACGCCTTTCTAATCAGGGGATGTGATTTTCTGTTTCTAATAATCAGAATGGAAACTTCAGCTGTAGAAATTCAACTGTCCCAGTCACATGCAGAAATATGTAATAAAGCCCTTCCCAACCAAAGCTGGAGCCTTATAAAGAGGAAGGGGGCAATGTACCCCTCCAAGCTCAGCCACTCCCCGGGGAGCTGGACAAGTAACTCCAGCTCCCACTCAGTTAGAAAACCCCCTGCAGTGCTTCCCTTGACACGGCACCAGTCCCTCACACTTCAGGAACCACTTCCAGCTTCAAACTTCTCTGTACAGTGAACACAGGTGGGACCTGGAAATCCTGCTTTTCTCAAGGTCAAGATGCCCTTCCATTTAATCTGTCAGCCACAAGAAGTTAAACAGAGTATCTCGAGTGCTAAAACACTGATAAGGGAGAGCAGCCTCCAGAACAGAAACTGTGTGAGTTCTTGTTCTGATCTCATGCTGAAGCCCAAAGCACTCAGATTTGCCAGCCACAAGCACCTCAATATCAGAGGTTCAGGGGATCTTTTACAACAGGTCCTGGCCTCTCCATTTCGGTCAGTGCACACGTCAGGCCCAGCCACACAGACCAACGCAAGGACTCTGCACTCGGATGTAAACGCCACACAGAAGCAGGAGACCTCGACTTCAGTCTACACGTCCAAGGATTTTTGGTTTTCTTAGCCTTGCTAACTACAAATTAAACTTAATAATCACCATTCATAAAGAAAGCTGAGATGGCCAGCGAGGCCTGCAGGCTCATACACAGGTATCCAAGCCTAAAGGAGCTGAGCCTCAGGCTCCCCTGTACTCACTGCAGGGCGCCTGGCCGGTAGCACAGAGCAGAAGGCCCTGGTGAAGGTGTGAAAGCCAGGCCAGGCCCTGCGACAAGGGGAGTTCACACACAGCCATGGGGCCTCCTGGATACCTCAGCCCGCCCAGCCCTGGGGCCCAGCTGTACCTTCTACAGAGGCATTGGGGGGCACGACCTGCCCACTGCCAGGGTACAGCTCCTCCTTACACACCCCTCCATCGCCGCTCACATCCCACAGGCCCCG
>NW_010201454.1:13853-14094 GCF_000695765.1 Mesitornis unicolor
GCGGGCCCCTTGCCTCGCCCCACCCCCTGCCCTGTTCCACCAATCCCTGCCCGCTACGCTCCGTGCCCTCAGCCAATCGCGCTCCGACAAGAGACCTCCTCCCACAGCGCCGCTGAAGAGCCATGCGCCTCTCGAGGAAAGGCTACGCCCCCTCGCGGCTATCGACCAATGGGCGACGGAGGCGTTGCGGGGCCGCGCGGGGCATGCTGGGAGCTGTAGGCTGCGTTGCCCTCGCCTTAGG
>NW_010201454.1:14201-22527 GCF_000695765.1 Mesitornis unicolor
GACGGGGCATTCTTTCTTCAGGCTGACGGCAGGAACCCCAGCAGTGCACCCACAGGTCCGGGCCCTGGGCCCACTCCCCTTGGCTTTTGGGTGCTCCCGTGGCTGCAGGAAAGGCCCCTTCGAGGGAGGGCCGGCCCCGCGGCCTGTCCGCACCCCCAGGGGAAGGGGTGCAGCACCCTCCCATTTTACCGTGGCCCAAATACCCAGTGTCTTCAGCGTGGGGCTGAGATGGGAGACCCAGGCCTATCCTGTGTCTCCGCTGCCCCCACCCCACAGCCTCCAGGGGGCTGCCCCAAGGCTGGACCTGGAAGCTGCTGAAGCCTGCCTCATCCCCGAGCTTTCCCTGGAGGCTGCTGGGGTGGCCATGAGTCAGACACATCTGTGAACCAAGGGTAATTACGTGAGAAACCATTTTTTTGCACAATCAGACAAAAACACTCGCGTGCCTTGCCCCGCACTGGAGGAGCGACACTTGGGGTTTCCTTCGCGTCTTTCCCAAAGAACAGAAGGTTTTCACCAAACAAAAACCCTACTGTTTCAGTCAAAAAAGAGCTTCAGTCAACATGAAAGTGTTTTGATGATAACGTCTCCGCTGACCCAAGCAGCGTGGATGAGTGAAACTCCGGTGGCACTCGTGGAGGCAAACACCGCCAGCTCTTATCGAGCAGTCATGTGATGTGTGCGGCCGTCCCTGCGCGCTGCCTGGGGGGCAGGCAGCCCTCGGCGGGGCTGTGGCACCGCCCTCGGAGCAGGAGAGGGAGACGAGGCTCCTCGGTGAGCAGGGCCATCCCTCATGCGGCTGAGGCTGCAGGAAGGAAGCTGCTTGGCTCTGTCCCTGCAAAGTCCTGCTGGTCTGGCCGCCTGCCGTGTCCACACCTCCGACGGAGTCAAAATCTTCAGCTTGATTGGGAGAAGCTGAGTGCCGTCTGTCAGGCTCGGTGGAGGCCAAGCCCAGGACAGGAGGAAGCGGTGCAGGGTGCGTGAGTGTTGTGGCAAGTGGGAGGCCGTTATTTCGGGTAGATTGAATATTGATTGATATTCGGGTGGACGAAGTACTTAAGGATATGGTTTAGGGGGTAGACAGGAACGGTTGGACATGATGATCTCAGAGGTCTTTTCCAACCGAGCCATTCTGTGATTTGCATCCCTGGGAGGTGTTTCTGTGTGAGCAGAGGGAGCAGCTGAAGCTGGTTCCTCCATACGGGGTCCTGCACTGTCTGATGGGTTGCAGATGTTCAACCTTTCCTTGATTCCCCAAGCTCCCATAGCAACGGATGATAAAAAGTCCAGCTCAGGTCACAGCCTCTCCTTTCCCTGGAGAAATTACTGAGTCTTTGACCTCAGATTTATTTCCTTGAACTTCAGATCATGTCTTTCACTTGCCCAAGACCTTGGCAGTTAGGGGAGGCAGTGCTGCTCAAACCTTGTAGTTCCATAGGCTGGCAGGGATTTGGGCTCTTGTCTTTCAGGGTTGCTAGAGCCTGGAGCATGGTGGTGACCAGAGACCGCAGAGTTTATCAAGGGGGAGAGCTGCAGTTGCAGCCTTGCACACTGTGCCTCAGCTTCCCAACCCTCACGATGGTTGAATCCAGCCTCACGGGTGGTTACTGCCTGGTGTCCCTGTCTCCTAGAGAAACGTGCTCTTTTTGATTTCCCTCTGCTTTTGCTTAGATGCATCGCTTGAGCTGATGCGAATCCGAGGGTGTCCATAACTGAGACAATGAACCTGAAGAGGTCTGTAGGAATTCATACAGACCAGGGTCAGTACTGGAAATTTTCAGCAGAAAATCCCCCTTGGCTTTGTCTTCAGCCCTGGCACATGGGCAGGTCTGCCCTGGCTGCAGTCTCACGTGGCCCCAGGTGGGAACAGCTTGGTGGGCACTTCTAACGCCTTAGGCAGATCACATCTCCAGAGCCCAAACCCATCACGAGTTAAAACAAGCATTGATTTAACAAGACTTTGCCTGGAGCCTAATGATGAGTTTGGAACTGTCTGCGCTGCTGCTGGGGGGTGGAGGTGTCTCTGTTTTGCCTTCCCTGCGTGCTGAGCTCCATCCTCATTCATCTCTGCTTACCTTGCTCTTGGAACAGGACTGGTCTCACACCCGTGGTTTCCTGGCCAGGACTGTGCGGGAAGGTGGCAGGATGGCTCGGAGGATGAGCATCAATGAGCTGGAGGACCAGCTCCTCTGTCCCATCTGCTTGGAGGTCTTCAAGGAGCCCCTGATGCTGCAGTGTGGGCATTCGTACTGCAAGTCCTGCGTGGTGTCACTCTCTGGAGAGCCGGGTGGGCAGTTCCTGTGCCCCGTGTGCCGCCAAACCGTGGACTGCAGCGCCTCGCCGCCCAACGTCACGCTGGCCCGTGTCATCGAGGCACTGCAGAGCTGGGGCGAGGCAGAGCCCATGCCACATTCCTGCCCAATGCACCACAACCCCCTCAGCCTCTTCTGTGAAGTCGACCAAGAGGTGATCTGCGGGCTGTGTGGCACCATCGGCAACCACCGCCAGCACAAGATTACCCCCATCTCGACCGCATACTGCCGGATGAAGGTTGGCAGGCAGAGCCAGCTGGGGCTCCTGGCATGGGGGTTAGGGCAGCTGCAGTGCTTGCTGGCCAAATGGCCCCTCTCCTTCAAGGGACAGGCTGGAAGTAATGCCAGTGTGGGGAGCATGGTCCCACGGCACAGCCAGATGTGAGGCAGGGTCCCTGGGCTGGGGGGAAGCCATTTCTCAGGCTGAGCATGTCCGCAGCTAAGAGGGCTCAGAATTTTGCTGGCTGAACTGCGGTGGGGAGAGCTGGGGGTCGGGGAGTGCCGGTGAGGCCTTTCAAGACTGTTTCCAAACACCATCAAAAAGAGTCTGGAGATAAGGGCTGAGGCGAGTGCCACAGAAGGCAGGGAAACAGGAGCCCCAGCCAGGCAGAGTAAACAGCTGGCGTCCCCTGCCCAGCATCACATGGAAGCCTCAGGAATGGAAAAGCACAGGGGCCACTTGTCCCCTCCACTGCTGACAGCAGGGAGATAAGAGCAGGAGGCACCAGAAACGCTCCTGCCCCAGCCAGGCTCCTGGCACCGGCGCTAGGAGGGCACCACCAGCCCAGTGCTGGTTTGCGGTTGCTCACCACCCACTCACCCAGTGCAGAGCAGCCACGGGGTGTGAGACACAGAGGGGTGGCAATGGGAGCGGAGAAGTGGTGGTGCTGGCAAAAGTACTCGGTCAGCAGCATCCAGACAGGGGCCATGCTCCGGGCGCTCTCCTGCCTCTGGCAACCCCAAATCCCCAGATCAAGAAAGTAAAGATCAGCAGGATGTGCAGGCCCCAGGAAGCTTAAAGAAAGCTGAGGAGAACATGGCTTCTGGGGGCTGACAAGCACTGTCAGTCATTGAGGAGGCTGCCACAGAGGTCCCTCCTACAGAAGTGCTGTCTTTTCAGGAGGAGCTGTCTGTGCTGCTGACTGATGTCCACCAGTACAAGAGGAACCTGGATGAACACTTCAGCAAGCTCATTAACAACAAAAGCCGCATCACAGTGAGTGCTCTGTGCCAAGGGAGCCTGTGGGCCCGAGTCCTCTGTGTCACACACAGCCCCTGGAGCAACTTCTGCTCTTGGGTCTGCCCAGCTCACCTCCTCCTCTCCATCTCTTCCCCTTTCCCTGGGATAGCAGACAGGGTTTATCTTCCACCCTGTTCCCTGAGGTTTGTGTTCTCCACAAAACTCAGGGATTAAACACTGACCTGTTTGGGAGTGGAGCATCTCCCTTATGAGGAGCGGCTGAGGGAGCTGGGTCTCTTTAGTTTGCAGAAGAGGAGACTGAGGGGAGACCTCATTCATGTTTAGAAATATTTAAAGGGTGAGTGTCACGAGGATGGAGCCAGGCTCTTCTCGGTGACAAACAATGATAAGACAAGGGGTAACGGGCACAAACAGGAACACAGGAGGTTCCACTGAAATTTGAGAAGAAACTTCTTCTCAGTGAGGGTGACAGAGCACTGGACCAGGCTGCCCAGAGAGGTTGTGGAGTCTCCTTCTCTGCAGACATTCAAAACCCTCCTGGACACCTTCCTGTGTAACCTCATCTGGGTGCTCCTGCTCCGGCAGGGGGATTGGACTGGATGAGCTTTTGAGGTCCCTTCCAATCCCTAACGCTCTGTGATTCTGTGTGATTCTGTTATGGGGAAGGGTGACAAAGCCCTCTCTGGTGGCAGAGCCTTGTTTTCGGAAGGGGTGACATAACACTCACTGAGCGTCCTGGCAGGAGCACCACTCAGAGCTGGTTTGAGCAGATGTCCTTGGAGATGGGGAGATAACAGGTGGAAAGGACCCCACTGTGAGCAGGCTTCCCAGTCAGAGCAACGCTGTGGGTTTCACACTGAGTTTATGCCTGGTTTGGCTGCTTGTCCATTTCCCACGCAGTAGACATCTCCAAAGGACCTCCTGGCATCTCTTCCAAGGCTAAAGCTTCCCAGAGGGGCTCCTCAGAAGGGCTTAACCCAAGTGAAAGTGGAGCTGCACTCTTCTCCCATGTAGCTCAGGACACAGGTTGTTCCCTGGGAGCAGAGGGAGCCAAGAGCTCTTCCAAGGCTCTGACAAAGCTGCTTGGGATGTCAGAAAACCAAAATCTGGGGGAGGAGAGGTGTAAGGCAGGGATGCTGTGGTAGTGAGCTGCTGAGGACAGCAAGATGAAACAAGATCCAGCCTGCTGTGCAGAGCTGCTCTTTATTTGGGAAACCAGTGGAGAGTGGCTTGGTGGGACACGTTGACATTGCTGGTGGCATCTCTGAACCCAAAAAGCGGGTGAAGGGCGTGGAGCACAGGAGTCCTGCACAGCTGCCTGCTGTCTCCTGGCAGAACGAGGCGGATGTCTTCAAGTGGGTGATCCGTAAGGAGTTCCAGGAGCTGCACAGGTACATCGACGAGGAGAAGGCCACCTTCCTGGAGAGCATCGAGGGGAAGGCGGCCCAGTTCATCACCTCCATCGAGTCCCAGGTCAAGCAGACATCAGATGCCCTGCAGAGGCTGAAGGAGATGCAGAGCTCTCTAGAGACACTCAGCAATGAAAGTCAGATTGATTTCATCCGGGTGAGTGCACTTGCTGGTGACGGCAGTGACAGTCACCCAGGCTCTCCAGCCCTCCTAGCCCTGAGCCCTGCCCTGGGCAGTGGGAACACTCCCCAGGCAGAGCTGGGACATCACAAGAAGTGAGATGTGGGTGCCCTCTGTCCAGCCAGGGCTTTGCCCCATGGGAGAGACCTGCCCTCCATGACAGGCAATGCCCTGAGCTCTCCCAGGAGAGGAGAGCCCCAGCCTCTGCAGCCCAAGGCATGGCTCTGACCGCTCAGAGGAGTTGCCGTTCTGTCAGCCTCCCCCCACTGACACTCTCTTTCTCTTGTGTTTTCCAGAAATACAGCTCCTCCCAGTTCAGGTGAGTGGTGGGACCCAGCAGCAAACAGCATCAATGGGTACAGCAGCACCTCCAGGGCTAGAGATCCCAGGGGGCACCTCAGCATTGCTGAGGCAGCCTCACATGGACACTGCTGTTGTGACAGCCATGCCACGGCCAGAGCCACACGCTTAGCCCCAGAAGAAGGCAAAAGCAGCTGGCAAGACACCAGTGGCTCCATCATACACAGCAACCAAGTGAGAAGAGGCCACACGTGGTCCCTGTCACCTGTGTCACAGCTGCACCTGTCTTTCCAGGTCAGAGCTCGCCGGTCTGCACCCTGGTGATGGCGTCTTTAGCCCCGTATCCTTCAAGCCATGTTTCCACCAAGACGACATCAAGATGACTGTGTGGAAGCGCCTGCACCGCCGTGTCCTGCCAGGTACAGCCCTGCCCTGCTGGCTGGGTGCTGGGTGCCTTGGGTCACCGGCATCTGGGACAGTCTTGTGGTTTGGGCAGTTGTCTCCTCACCCAATGACTCCTCCCCACCCAGTGAGGGAAGCAGGGAAAAGGAAAGGAGATCCAAGGGTTGAAATAGAAACAGATTTAATCAAATAATAATAATAAACCCCAAATATTAATAACAGTATTAATGCAAAGTACACAGAGTTATACTCAGATGATACAGTGGGGGAGTAGACCTCAAGGGTAGGATGGCAGGCGAGACACTCCTGGGACAGCAGCAGTGTAGGAAAGAGGGCTGTCCCCAGCAAACTCCCCCACTTATAGTGACTGTGACGTTTATGGTATGGGATAATTTTCATTGGCCACCTTGGGGTCAGTTGCCCTGGGTTTTTGCTTCCCCCAGCCTCTGCACCTGGTTAACTCATGACCTTGATCATCACATACCAGGGCTGGCCAAAAACTAAACCAAAGTGCCTGATCACTTTGGTCCCATGAAGTCGAGTGCTGTAGTCCTTACAGAAACACAGCTCTCCTGAACAGAAAACTGATTCTGTGATTCTGTCCCAGGGAAGCAGGACAGACAGACTGCCCAGCGCCGTGCTGCTCTGGCCTCTGTCTTGCTCTCTGCCTGTGTGCTCCTCACCCCGGGAGACCTCCTGGAGCAGAGGCTGGCCACTCCTCATGCTTGCTCTGCTCAAGTTGAGCTGTGTGAGCTTGTGCCGGGCTGAGCCAGGGTCCGCCAGACTCCTGCTTGGAGCCTGCCTGCTTTCCTTCTAGCTCCAGAGACACTGAAGCTGGACCCAGTGACAGCACATCCCCTCCTGGAGCTCTTCAAGGGTGACACGATGGTGCAGTGTGGGCTGTACCAGCGGCGGGACAGCAACCCAAAGCGTTTCGACTCCAGCAACTGCATCCTTACCTGCAAGGGCTTCTCCTGTGGCCAGCACTACTGGGAGGTGATTGTGGGCACCAGGAACCACTGGCGTGTGGGCGTTATCAAGGGGACGGTCAGCCGCAAGGGGAAGCTCAGCAAATCTCCTGAGAATGGCGTGTGGCTCATCGGCTTGAAGGACGGGAAGGTCTACGAGGCCTTCAGCACCCCACGGGCCACCCTGCCGCTGACTGCCCGGCCCCAGCGCATTGGCATCTACCTGCACTACGAGAAGGGCGAGCTCACCTTCTACAATGCTGACAACCCTGATGAGCTCATCCCCATCTACACCTTCCAGGCAGAGTTTCAGGGCCAGCTCTACCCCATCATGGACCTGTGCTGGCCGGAGCGAGGGCCCTACTCCCCCCCCATCATCCTGCCTGCACCCACTGTGAGCTGGCACCCCCAGGTGTCGTACAACCCTCCTGCCCCAGAGGAACCCACGAAGCCATAGCTGGGCCAGTGGGGTGAGGCTGTGGCTGGGGAGGGCTGTGATTGAGTCCCGAGGGCCCACAGTGTCATGCTGCATTCAAGGTTGTCCTCACATGGAATCTGTGGTACTGCAGTGACCTTCAGCAGCACAGGAGGGCCCTCCCCCTCTCCTCTACAAGCATAAAATATCTACCTTGACCTCTGAATCCCCATCCCCAGTCAGGCAGGCTGACCCAAAAGCCTAAAACATGTCTGGCCTGCGAGGGTCTCCCCATGGAAAGGAGCGCCTGCCTGAAAAGTGCGAGCTGTGAGTGTCCAGGGGGGCTTTGTTCACGTCTTTCTTCTGAATAAATAGAGTTTTGGTTGGGAGAGCTGCTTGCTGGCTGACACCAGTACTGTATCTGAGGAGCTGACTGCAGCCAGAGCCAAGCAGGCAGCTGCAGTGCTCTGCTGGGAGGGCAGAACGGGAGCTGGGAAAGCTGCAGAGCGCGGTTTGCCAGCGGCAAAGGCCAGCTGCAGCGGGACGGACACCACGCCTGGGCCACTCGTGTGCAGCTGCAGCACAGCCTTGGCTGCTCTGCGCGGGCCAGCAGCGGCCCCAGCGGCCTCTTGGCGAGTCCTCATTCCAGAGTCACCTGGGACCCATCCCTAGGGCTTGTCACCAAAATCTGAACTGGCCCGTGCCGACCGAGAGAGGCTGGGACACAAAATACACCACCACAAGGGTTAATGTTCCAGTACATGAGGTGCGTCTGTCAGACCTGGGCACCTGAACGCGGTTTACACAGGGCTGGTTCCTCTGTCGGTCGCTCAGGCACAGCACAATTCACCAGCGTCCACCCGCTGGTCACAGTCAAACTCCGCAAAGCAGTGGTGCTTCTGCAGCGCCCTCGCTGCTGCTCCGCTGGCCCGGGTGTCCCCGACCCTCCCGCTCTGTGACACCGGAGCACGCTGGGCGCGTTTCAGAGCCGCGCTACCCCTGATCGGTACCGGCCGCGTGTGGCGTCCCCTCGGCCGCCCGGGGGTATCCCTCATCCCTCACGGAGCGCTAACGGCCTGCGAGAAGCAAGCCCTCTCTAGAGCCGGGCTGACCTTACACTCTTTTTAATTAAGCCCGA
>NW_010201455.1:0-50410 GCF_000695765.1 Mesitornis unicolor
ATTCTGTGATTCTGTGATTCTGTGACAGAAAATGTTGCATTGAGAACTGTCTCAAACCTTATAATAGCTGTCTTAGCTTGGTCTTAAGAAAGGATTTTCCCACCATTTGAAATCTAAGTATGTTATAATTTTCTGTTAAAAAAAGAGGTGTGCTCTCAAATACCTATGCAGAATATGCTTTGTAGGGCAGAATATGTATTTAACAGTATTTATTCCTCTATGAATGAAAGACCTATCTAAAATTCCTGTATCACAAGAATAGTTACAAAAGAAAACAAGAAGGTCAATTATATGAATGAGGAACTACAGGATGGAGCAGGCAAGATGCTGCCTTGCCTGGCTAGTTTGTGTTCAGGCTCTGAGGGCACTACCAGGCTGGACTGGTGTTGATGCCCCTCTACTATGAAACACAATTTTATTTTCTTGCTATTTTATGCTTACTATTAATTTTTAACTTGTATGAAGGGTGGTAAAATTTGTGTTCCATCATCCTAATTTGATAAGCTATTAATTCTAAATCTGAATTTATACCTTTAATCCACTGCTTACAGATCTGAAAGCACAGACCCCTTTTCCTAGAGGCTCATGCTGTTCTTGCCAACCCACCATGAGGTACTAAGGGCATTTCAGTACTCTCAGCACTTGCACAAATGTCATGTTGAAAGTCCATTTGCAAATTTCCTCTCTTGCTCTGACATTAGCTCTTCAAATCAGATTGCAATGCTTAGTCCCAATGAAGGTCCCTGTCACAGAATGACCTGCTCCCGTTGCTTTTTGCAATAGCTTCTGAGTTAAAGGACTTTCTCTGGGAGAGCTACAAGAAACTTGCACACCTTCTTAGAGTGTTTAATGAAAAAATTTGGGCCTCTTTGCAAAGTGCATGAAACTGTGCTTATTTTTTCTTTGCTTATTTCCTCAGAGGCACTTTTTGTCTTTGGAGTTCTTTAGATGCTATTTTCTCCCTCACTGGCAAAACACACTTTTTAGTCCTCATCTCATTTCATGCAAAATTAATAGATAGACCTTCATGAAATGAACATTGCTATCTACTTCCCATGTAGCATAGATATTTACACATGTGCAAGGCCAGATAGAAGCTTTCTTAAGTGCTTTATTTTGAAATACTGGAAAGTGTCAACATTTAATCAGCTACTTTTACATCTAACATATTTCAGAAATTATGGTAAGGAGTGCATATTCTGTCCTGTGCTGCCAGCAGCTGGAAAAAATAAAATTGCTATTGTATCAGAACCAAACAGAAGCTTGAAATAATTTATTAGCCTTAGTCAATACAGTGAGAATTTCTGTGTCTAAATACAAAGTTTTAAAGCCTGTTGCCTATAAAGCAACTTATTTTCCTTCTTCTCCTTGACTGTAGAATGAAACAGGATATTTCACAGAAGAAGCCTTATAATATTTACTGGGTTTGCTATCTCCATTAGAAGAAGCTTTTTCAGCACATGTGAAATCATGATTATTCTGATACTAGTAAGATAGAACAGAGTAATTTCAGGTCAGAAATTGAGATTGTTCTTTTGCAATTGTGAGCTATTTTCCTCTGCTATGCTGTGCTCAGCTTATTGTTTCCCTCAGTCGGTGATAGTCAGGAATGCTAGAGTTTGTCCTTCTTTTCTCTAAACAAAAAATTTCAAAAAGAAAGAAGGAGGAAGTAAAAAGAAAATAATTTACTTGTAAATGTAAGAGGAGAAAAATACTACACCACCAACTGTAGCCCTTAAAAATGCTAAGAAACTATTAACAGTGAGAACGAAGCTTCTGCCATTTCACATTACTTTTGCTATATGTCAGAGTTTCTTTGGAACGTGCCTAGCAGAAAAGAAATATCTTCATACTCAGTGGAAATGTAATGAGCTTTTCAGTCTTTCAGAAGCTCAAAACTCAAAAAAAAAATGAACTCAGTAATTTCACCCTCAAATTTGACTTTTGCTCACAGAAAAAAACCAAACCAAACCAAAACCCCAAACCCCTGAAGTAATTCAATACTTAGCAATCTCTGGTATTGCAAAGGCCCACTGAAATTGCAGAGTAATTTCAGGTCAGAAATTGAGATTGTTTTTTTGCAATTGTGAGCTGTTTTCCTGTGTTATGCTATGCTCAGCTCATTGTTTCCCTCAGCCTGTGATATTCATGAATTCTAGAGTATGGCCTTCTTCAGTCTAAACAAAACATTTCAAAAGAGGGAAAAGAGACTACAAAATGCCCTTAATGACCTCATGCTAACAGAACTATTGACATTTATTAGTCACCAAAAAATCATTGGTGGTCTTCTCCTTCCCTTTTGAAAATATTTTTTTACTTTATATGAATGTGCTGCTTCTGTTCTACTGTGAAGAATTTTGTATGATTTCGACACAAATATAAGCACAGCTGTTTTTTTTTTCTCCTAACAGGTAAGCTGTACTTAGTGTGAACTTTCTTGATAGCACAGTAGGATCAAGGTTTAGATAAAATTAAATCATGAAGGATGAAAAGGCTCAATGGAGGTTAGAGATCAAACAAGTAAAGGAAAGCTGGTATTTTTTGTCCTGAGCTACTTCAAATTCTCAGAAACAAAGAAGTGTATGCCTTAGGAAACAAAAATTAGTTCTGGATAAAGCTTCTACAGAAATCTTTGATATTCTAAAAATAGAACAAAATCTCCAAACTCTTTGCAGACTATGTTAATCTGTAAATACATAGAATAAAGGCTGCACTCTGATGTCCTTCCTCACTTTTTCCTCAGCCATAATAGATATCATTCATCATGAGTAAGGGTGGTAGAATTAGTTCTTTCAGTGGTACCAATTTTTCGAGGAAAAGGTGTTCCAAAATTATCTTAGTATTACATAGGGCTGTTTTTCCACTCTCATTGGTTTATGAAAAACAAAAAACTCTGATTTATTAGGACATAGCTCAAACATTCAAATAACGCTTTTATCACTGCAAAGCTAACAAAG
The DNA here is from genome assembly GCF_000695765.1 of Mesitornis unicolor. Lineage (NCBI taxonomy): Eukaryota > Metazoa > Chordata > Aves > Mesitornithiformes > Mesitornithidae > Mesitornis > Mesitornis unicolor. The sequence goes on from NW_010201455.1 coordinate 2,958, forward strand.
GGTCTCTTAAGCTTTCAGATGGAGATATCTGAGCACATTTACAAGGGTTGCACTAACAATGGCTACAAGAAGCCAGAAAAGTCGGTCAGGGAGTGTTTCAGAATTATAAGCATCAGGGCACTTAGAAGAAGAGCTGAATGAATGCATGAATACTGCATGTTTTCTCTGTGCAGGGAGGGCCAAAGATAAGTATTGAGAAAGGCTTAGGTTGCCCTTCAGAGCTGGAGATCATAGAATCAAATCAAATCAAAATCAATTCAGCTTGGGCACCCTCTGCTAAAGAAAGGAAGAACCTAATGCTGAGGACTCTCAGTGATGGCAAGCACCTGCCCTTCATTAGCTCTGACACTGTGTGTCATTTTCCCATTTGATACCTCAGATAAGCATAATTGAATGCAACCTGAAAGAATGCCAGTAATCGATTTGAGACACTGTTAGGTAAGCTGCCTATTTTTAGTCTTTTTTGGGGGGTGTGTACAACAAATCAATGCTACTTTGGCTGTCTTTAAAGCTCCTAACAAAAATATGGAAGCTATATATAGATAGCTGGACTGTCTGCTGATTTAGACAATGTCTTGCTACTACTTAAGTCCCATATGAGAAATGTTAAGATCTGGCAACTGTCCAGCTCTGCACATTCATGAACCATGCCTACAGTATAATGCTGTTGGGTGTTGCTCCTTCCTGCAGAGCACCACACCTTTGGGGGCTTTGAGTTCCTGGAAAGGAACTTGGGAGCAACACACTCTGCAGAAAGGGAGGTTAAATGCTCCAGAGGGAGATGTGTCACGAGGAGCAAAGTGGAAAACATGCTTCATTGTGAGTTTCAGGCTTGGAATAGGCTCACAGATACCTGAAGAACAAGAGGACAGACAAAGCTATTTAGAAACTAGCTCTGCCGTAGTCAGAGGGGACATGAGGCTGAGGCACATTAGCCGCTCTGTGTTAGGTCTTTCCTCCTCAGTTCTCCCTAAGACTTGTGTAGAGTGGATTCAAGGGCCTTATATGATTTTTGATCATAGCATCCTGTAGCAACCAACATCCACAACATATAGTTCCCCCTGGTGTGCCAAAAGATCAGAAGGTAAAAATTTAGCAAGGAAGAACAAAATACATTTGTACATTACAGCAGGGTATATTTGCCAGTTAAAGGGGACATAACTCATCATGGAAAATTACAGTAAGAAGATAAAAATAGTATAAGTGTTTAAAAAGTAGTTAAAAGCTAAAATTGAAGTGTTAAACCTCAGTTCTTCCCTGGATGGTTTAGGGTATCTTACCTTCACATTGTAAGAGGTTAGGAAGAATCTGTCTTAGCAAACTATACCAGCAGGTTCTCTTATTAAGACTTGTGATACTTTTTACTTTGATGTCTTTATCAACCTTTGTCAGGCATAGGTGTAAAAGCGCAATCACTTGTGCTTAATGCAGTACTGCAGCGAAGCATTTGATTATGAGGATCATGCACTGTTTATCAAAGAACAGAACAGATACTATGCAAGACAATGACCCTATTATTGTTAATCGGGACTAAAGAAGTCTGCTCTTAAATGTGTACTGAAATATTTATGGGGAAATTTTGCTCAATCAGATAAGAAAGAAAGAAATGTTTCAGAAGCATTTCACCTTGTTTTCTTCCTCAGTTGCCAGGAGTGGTTTCTCTAATAGAGTACATTGTAATCAAAGGATCAGCCTGCTTCAGGAGTTTCCTAATATAGGAAGAGAACAAATAATCTCATTATTATGGTCTACTCTGACTAGGAGTGATGTGAAACGCTGACTAGGAATTTTGCATCTGTGTCTGCTGAATGTACCGACAAAAGCACAAAGTGGTGTCAGCTTGTAAGTGGCAGTGAATAGCAGTCTGTGTTCTGATTTCTTTCTTTACTTAACAAAACATGAGCATTTAAGATCTTTAGACTTCTATAAGAGATACCAGGTTCAAACTGCTAAAACAAATAATTATATATTTTTCACAGAAAACTGGCTATGCTGTTCAGCCAGAAATATCTCTGAAAACACTACTATTTGCCTTCTGGTCATATTTGAGAATGTCTCTAAACAAGTGAAATGCTCTAATGTTCTGGTTTTTAATGCTTGGTATCTCATAATATATATTCTTTGCATTATATTTGCATTACTGTCTTTGGATAAATATATGAAGTGACCAACTTAGACATCTCATGTAAAAGGATTCTTGCTGAGATTCTGTGGTTCAGACACATTTTTCTGGTCCAGTAAAGATAATGATGGTTTATGCTCTTTAGGCTTCATCTGTTTATATTTTTGTTTAGGCTACCAGAAGACGTACTTGGCCACTGTTACTTTTACGAGTCTACTGTTACCTTCACCCCTCACAGATTCACAGCTTCACCCTTTATCCTCTGTATGGCAATTTATGGTCACATCTTATAGCTCAGTGAAATGCAGCAATGTGCTGAGCTTTTCTTTATAACATGAGAATACATTAATCAACTCCAGACCAGTAAAGAACCAGTACAACTGTCATTCCTTATGGGAGAGGGTGTGTGAGAGTTCATGATCCTATAACATTTCTAGTGTTTCAGTCTTCTGTCTGTCACTGGTTTGTACTGAGAGACTTGGGTTTTGGCTGCTGACCTGATGGATGGGAGATTTAGATTTATCTTTTTATGGAAATGATGTGGAAAGATGACTGATCTTTGAGTACCCACTGTACTGACAAAGGCATGTAAGTGAACATAAAGTGTTCTTTGAATTTAATTTTGCATGGTATCAACACAATGTTCTTAATTTTGACCATTTCTGTTACTTGATAACACTGGAGAAGCTTTTTACTGTCTCATTTACAAGTCCTATTGGATAAGAGTTTTACATATCCTCTAGCTCTCTTACTTGAAAAACACAGCTGATAATAGTAAAAGAAACATTAACTTCTGTACTTGGCAGAAATCCTTTTCTGGTGTTCCCTAGTATGAAATAAGAACACTTGTGGGAATCATGTTAGTTTTTGGCAGGATTGTAGGATTTGGTTGAATGAGTAGCATGATTGTATTTACTTTGTACTCTCACGTGAGCACAGCATAAATATTTGAGGTTCTCAAAATATTTTGTAAGCATCAACCTAGCAACTTTAACAATACTAATATAAGATGCAAACTCCGATGTCTCCAAGATTTTGCTAGTTGCCTCTTGGGAGCTGCTGAGAGGATGAAACTGGCTAATAGAGATGTTCCTTCCACCATGTGTTTGCAGATCCTGTGCTTTTAGTCCAAAGTGAAATAGCTGATGGAATGAGAGGAGGACTGCAGGATGACTGGGGAGGAGGGATGAGGGTGTTAAAACACAGCTGAAAAATACACAAACTTGTGTTTTCAATCTCTGTCTTATATTACAAACCTGAACCCTCCAAACAGGAAAAAGTGAACTCGTTAGGCAAATTTATTATCTACAATAATGGGGATTTAATTTTTATTAGAAGCACACATTGTGACAATGTGCCATAATCGCGTACCATAGATTGGTCCTGATATCACTCTGCTGGGGAGTTCTGAGGAAGATCTGTCAGTGTGGCTGCGACCCTTTTGTCTAGGCTCCTCAGAGTTCATCCCTTTTGCTTTTTACAAATTGAAGTAGCATTCTTGTACTCTGTACAGGACTGGCTATACTTATGTATATATATCTTTTGGGGGAAGCTGAGTTTTACAAGCTATGTCTGAAACTGTTTCCTCCCTCTCAATCTTTCCCTTGAGATAGAGAAGTCTTCATGATCAGGTATACCCGTGGGTATTCCTGACAGTCTCTAAATGTTACAGTGACAATCATTCTCTTAGTTAGGAGGATTAAATAAGTTTTACATAGCTTTTTTCAAAAACCATTGGTGGGAATAACCAGAATATAAGGGTATATATGTGCAAGGAGACTGAATAAAACAAAAAAAATGGAGAAGATCACAGGTTTCTTAAGATGTAATTCTCAATCTTAAATGTCTAAGATATATTCCTTCTAGAAGAGGAAATAACCTGAGCTTTTTACACACGTGAATGAAGTCTGGGGTTACAGCAGTGTTTTGGGAAGGCTTATATGTAAAAGCACGTCCCTCAAAATGGAAAGGATGAATTCTCAGTTTTTGACTCTGCTAAAACAGTCTTGGCAGTGTAATTAGATTAGTGTGTTCTCTTCTCCTTGGAAGCAGAAGTGGAACACTTAGGCCTGCTTTTTGCTGCAGGCATGCAGAAGTTAAGGTAACTTGCCCCAGGTCACTGCAGTGAGTGAGTAGCAGTGTAAGGAACAAGAACCAGGTCTCTTCCCTCTTACCTTGCTAGACCTTATTTCCAACAAGATGGATCAGTCCTGTGGCTCTATTCTGGCTAATCTTTTTGACTTGCATTGCTTGTTAGAGACTCGTGCATGTAGAGAGATGGAAATATAATTTACTTTATTGCTATACCATTCCAGTCCAAGTCTAAACTTGGTAGGGTTAAATAACAAGGTTGGGGGTTTTTTTCGGTTTTATTCACTATTGTTCACTATAATAGAGTTTTTATGGGACATATGCATTTTGTAAATACATCAATGGAAAGTGATAATAACAGAGATTTACCAACTTAAAAGGAAAAGGATTCCAAAAAGCTATGAATAGCAATTAAACTAACCCATGGTAAGCACAAGAATCACTGGTGTTATGCCAGCTTCACAAGGGAGAAGCAGCTTCTGTGCTGAGATGAGAACAAAAGGAATACCACCAGCTGCTATTTGCCATAGAAGTGACCACTGACTCTTCAGAACCACTCTTACCTCTAGAAGACTATAGCTAAGAGCCACTAAGGCCATAAGGACAACTGGTCAGTCTCCATAGCATTTAGTTTTTTCTCCTCTGCAGTAAATAATTATTTAACAGATCTCAGATCATAGAAACATATTGTAGGATAGAGTATGCAAAAGGTTGCCTAGCTGAGGAAACTAGTGAGGAGTTCCCCATCTTAAACTGATGAGGCTTATAACTATTGACTCCCATCTTAACTTCATCATAAACCAAGAAACAATAGTTTCTCTCTTCTGTGGTCAAAAGATTTTACAGAGTTTTGAAGAACTTTATATTAGTTAGAAAACATAGCTTATGAATTTGTGAGACAGGAGTAAATGCAGCTTTCTTTGCTTTTAACAGGGTATGACTTTTTAAAACATCTCTCTTAGTCAAGATAGGACATCAATCTTTGTTTAGTTGATGTGCAGAGAAAAATATATCAAACTGAGTTTTGCTAATCTAGCAGTTAAAAAGCTGTAAAAACTGTCTAATTAAGAATTCAGGTCAAAGTTACAATCTGCTCTTTCAACAAAATGCTTTGTGTCTTTTAATTGATGTGCTGGCCAGTTCTGAATTACAATGCAGTGTTGATGTTGAGACTGGTAGTTTCACTCAACCTTCAGGCTTAAAATAAAAACTACTACCAAGAAAGGCATTCTCAAAAAAAGCCAAAAGGAAGGTTTATACTTTTTTCTCACAGATTAGACATGGATGTATAAATAAAGTTCCCAAGACAAAATTTTATTTCATCCTTCTCAATAATGCATGGGCTTTAGAATGGAGAAACTGATTGTTTCTAAAAAGCCATGTGCAAAACCCTACATATTTTCATAGCTTTCAAAACTAGGACTTCAACTAACACACTGACTTTGAAATAAATACTGATTCAGCTTGAATGAAACTTGGAAGTGTGGTGTAGAGATGCCATAAAACAGTCTATACATCTTGACCTCTGTGGAAGTTTGGATTGGACAATGTCGTAGAAGCCAAGCAGATGAGTAGCTTAGCGTCATTCAGCAGTTCTGCCACAGCCTTGTGGATAAAATACTGATTAAATACTGTTCAAGTGCGTGTTGCCACTGCTTCTGGCTCAGGAAGCACAAATCGCAGGTATGCACAGAGTGTTTACTTAATCCTCAGCTTCAGTATCAGAAAAATGGGCTTGATCATTTGCTCTTTCTTTGGTCAGTATTAGCTATGAGAAGTGGAGAAGGAAGACAGCCCTCTTCATTTGCCATACAGCTGTAATTTGACCAGTCAAAAGAACAAAGAATACAACAGCCTATCATATAATTAGGCTCCTCTGTGGTTAGGAAGGAAAGACTGGAGAGAACAGCAGGAGTTTTATTTATAGCTGAAAGAAGAGAAGAAAGGAGCTTCTTCTATTCATCTTCCATTCAGGATCAATTAAGCATATTTTGATCCCTTGAAAGGTCTTTTGTGAAGCTGTCCTGCATTTCTGTGACTTCACATAAAATGTCTGTCAAATATTATTGTTAAATTAGCTGAAGAGAAAGTAATGAGCAGCACAGCCAGCTGCTCCTTAGGAGTCACTCCTGTGGTGGTTATTTTAGGATCCTCTCACTTACAGACTGTGTCTGCGCTGCTACAGTACCTCTCCGGTACAATAAGACTGCCCATTCTGTTGGGATAAAAACTCAGTTGGGTACAGTAATACAGCCGGAGTAAAAAATGATTGACTAACTGGAGGCATAAGATTCAGTCCTAGAGGGGAGTGTGGATAAAGAGCGTTAGCAGAAAACAAATAGAGGTTTCATTCAATTCCTGCCTGAATCATTCAACTTCTCCTGGAAGTGATGTTAAAAACAGTAGAAAAGAGTTTAAAAGAGTCTGAAGAATTAATGGAATTTGCAAGGGCTAGTCTAAAATCATTGTCTTGCTGCGCATCTCTATAACCAGATCTGCTATGAATCTGACCTTTCCTTATGCTCTCAGCTTCCTAATTAAATAGACCACATATATTTGAGGTAAATGGGGTGGAGAAGGAAGGGAAGAAGAAATGAGGAATGTGATCATGAGAATCTTGCTTTCAGAATTGTTTGCAGTCCCTCTGATACGGCTTGTGCTGTGATATACTCATACTCATATACCTGTATACAGAGGCAAAAAACCAGCTAAACCAAATGCAGTCAAATATTCATGCTCAAGCGCCTGTTCTGTTCTTTCCCATGTACACACTCTTCTAAGTGGAGCCCTATTACTTGGATCAGCTAGAAATTTGTATCAGAGACACAGCCACTTTAAGACGGTTTTGAAATAGCTTGTGTACTACCGTTACGGTATCTGCCAGTGGAAAGAATGCAGTCTGGATATGTGGCTCTGATGTCCTAGAAGTCTTCTCCCTCCGAGTGACATTTGAGATCTTGGAGCACTTCCAGTCTCCTAAGCCTATGTGTGTTCTTCAGCCAAATTCTGAGCCAATTCTCCAAACCATAAAGTTTTCCTTCCTTCCCCTCAAGGTAAGGAAAGTGGTCACATGAGCTTGAAAGAAATCATGGCACATTTCTTACCTGGAACACCCACAAGTTGCATGTTGTGTGTGTGTGTGTGTGTGTGTGTAAGATGAGGCAGCCTCTCCATTTATATGTAGCTTTAACGTCATGATGCTCCTCTGCTTTGCCCCTGCGTGGGCTATGAGCTCATGTTTTCTGTTTGTCACTCTGGATCATCTTTCACACCAACAGACTGCAAACATTTGTTTTATTCCAAGCTCATTCCCCTCTATGGACTATTGTTCCCATATCTATACTGTAAAAACTTCCTACAGTTGTTTTGATGAATAACCACAATTTCTGTTGTTTAGATTTTTGCCCTGAAGGTCAGAAAGTGCAAAGAAAAAGTCTTTGATTAGCAGTTAAATTGCCTATTATAGAAGCAATTAAATAAGAAGGAGTTCCAGAGAAGATACCTAGTGAAGGGAAAGTATCTTGTTATAGTTCATGTTCAAAAATATAATTTATAATGTTGTGAAATGAAATCATTTAATGGATATGGAGCTCTCTGTATGAAGTCAAATTTTGTCCTGAAATGGAGAAATCTAGGTAGACTTCTAACAGCAGCAAGAATTCTCACTCCCCTACTGCAGTCTCTGTGTAAATACTCTGCGTTTATAGAAAAATCAGCAAGTATGTTAATTTTCTTTCAGTTTAACATTTAAAGTAAATACTATAATTCAGATAATTCCTGGTTATAATAAAAAACAGTCCCTACCCTCATCCTGCATGAAATCCCATTTTAAATGCACAAAAATAAGTAGAGAATGTTACCATGTTTGTATTTTTGACAAGATTTTCCAAGGAGACAAGCTTTTCAGGCATCAATTTTCTTGCTAAACCTCTAAATTCCATTAAAAATTATTTTCAACATAATGTAGTTAATATTGAAAGTATTCAATTCCCAGCAAGGGTGTACCCTGTTTCCCACCAACAAAATTATATTATTATTATTGTTATTGTCATTATTAATTCTTTAAAATAATTGGCAATGTAAACTTGGAAATTTTGTGAGGCAAAAGAGAGAGAGAGAAATATCAGCCAGGTTTTGGCAGTGGTTCATTTAATACTAACTTTTACTAGCATCTGCTGCACCTCTTTCTCATTCTGCTAAAGGCAGGACCTTGCTGGGGGGTAAAATACAGCAGGTTCATCTCATGAGTTTAAATTAATCACGTATGTAAACAATTGACAAAAGCATGTTTCTGCCAGCAAAATTCCATTTGGAATGAGCTTCTGGGGGGAATCAAGCGATCAGATTCAATAGATGTTTTTTTCTTCTGCGCTATGTTGGACTCCTGGATAAGTCTTCCCATAAAGGGACTCTTGTTTTCCCTACTTATTGCTTTCTGACTTAGATGTTCAACATAAGCTGCCAATGTCCCTGTTGGGGACATGTCATCCCAATGTCATCCCAACACAGTGTCTTTGGTTTTCCCCATATATTATCCGGTTAGCAGTTGTTACCTGGGTTACTACTAAAAGTGGAGTGAAGCAACCGATTTTGCAAAGGTAATACACGTGTGGTGAGTGCCTTTCTTGCCTGTCATTGTTTCCTGGTATTTCTTCCCCAGTCACCTGCAGACCTTTTCCCTCTCAGCTGACTTTGATGAGAATATTCTGTAGTTCTTCATGGAGTCATGACAAAAATAACCCACATGTAACCAGCCTTTAGGCTATATTCAGACAGTGAAGTTTCAGCAGACCCACAGCAGTAAAAATAATCTTTGGATACATGATGTCATAAAATAGTAATGCATCAAAAAATTAAAAAGCCAGGGAGCTCGTATGTCCACCTATAGGAATCACAGGTGAAAAAGTGGCAGCAAAAACTGTTTTTTTCAGTGCAGTTCTTGAATTTTCAGACAGCCTTTGCTTCAAGACTTAGATATGTTAATTCAGATGTGTTGTACCGTGAAAGAGTAAGGATTGTCCAAGAGGATTAATAATAATATTTAGGGCTCTTCTGATATCCAAGCACCATGCAATAGCACATGTCACTTGGAGAACTGAAGGAACACTTTATTATTCACAGGGACTCACTTTTAAACTGAATTTGTTGCCCTTTGTAGGGGGAAGAATGGAAAAAACTTCTGTCAGGCACTATTATTTTTAACCAGCTTTGTAGATATCTTCTCATTACAGAGCAAAACAATAAAAACAGGCATGTTAAATATCACCTGTCACATGGAGTTGAATCACATGAAGATCAAAGACAGCTAGGTTTAATCTAAAATACATGGCAATTTTGTTTTAAATGAACATTTACCTACCAGACGAATCTCATAATTTCTTATGAATGACAAAAAAAAGAAGAAGAAAATATAGGCCACATGTACAGGACATTGCTGTTGATGTAACTGTGAGAGGTGTGTTTAAAGAAACTTACAAATATGGTTTATTCTGGGGATTGGCTGAAAAACAATGAATACCACTCTGCAAAAGTATCAGTTACAAGGTTTACAGTTTTAAAAGTGATAAATTCATATTTGAAGGTACATTTCCTTAAGAAAATATTTATATTAGAAAAATTTAGCTGTTAAGGAATAAAATGTTTTAGAAAGATTTGGATAACAAAAAGATAATTTATTTTTTTATCAATTATTAATGAAGATAAAATAAACAACTATTTGTCAAGTTCTGGTAAGGCAGAAACCATGCAGAATATGACTGACATTTCATCAGCAATTGTGTTGTCTAGCCTTGGACTGCAGGATATATTATCTTACAATGCAAGTCCTAGGTCCCCAATTTGCTTGATGCTTATAAGAATTTGCATGTGGCAGCGATTAAATTAAACACAAAGCCTTGAGTTTAGGAGTGTAGTTAAGCACTTTGTTTATGAAGGGCCACAGACACTATTCACGCTGGTAATAATAATTGATAAAGTATTGATTAAAGCATCTGGCAGAGCCATTAAATAATGTATGTTTTGCTGCACTCCCTTGCCAAGAAAAGCATAATTGGAGTTTACTCATAGGCTTATACACAAGCTTTGCAGAAAGGTGAAAATCACTAATTAGGACCATAGACATTTCTAGCTGCTGACATCAGGCAGGTTCCTCCATCTCCAGCCCATGTGTATGCCCCTGCTCTCCTGGAGCAGGACATGCATTGGATAACCTGGGGGGAAGGAGGCTCAGATGGGTCTGAGGGATGAACTGGGAGGAGGCTGTGGCCATAGGTGGGCTGTGAGAATAGAGAAGTAAAGGGATGGGGCGCAGTTGGGAACAGAGGTGCTGTGGTGCCAGTGGTGGTGAGCAGCTGAGGGACAGTAGCCCTTTTCAGGACTTCCCAAAGTTATGGTGCCATTCATGCCCCAGATGGGTACTTCCCTCTTCCTCTCCTCACCCCAGCCCTCTTCCCTGCCCCCTGTCTCTCTTCCTCTGACTGGTAAGGGAATGTGTGTCCTTCCACTTGGTTTTGGCCACTTAATGAAGTGGGGCACCAGCATCACTGTTCTGCAAAGATGGACCACTGCTCCAAATACCCAGTTTAATGGTTAAACATGGGTTAGAAGCATGGTTAGAACAGATATTGGTAAGCCTCTAGCTATGGCAGTAAGGTAATGGCAGTAAGGCTGGAAAACACTCTAAATGAAAACTGGTCATAGACCTGCCATGACACTTGTGAGCCTCTGGCTGGACCTGCTGCCATCCGTGCTTGTTAAATGAAAGGTAATGGGGTGTTTCTTCACCATGCTGTAGCCACTGAAGTGACACAAACATGGTGCAAAAGAAGTCTTGGGAATGTGACTCTTTTTCCTGTCACATCGAGTTTCTGACCAGGAGGAGTCTGAAGTGCACCCTGCACACACCATGCATGCCACATTCGCGCCTTTGTCACCTGCTAACTGTCGGCTAGGGACCTAAATGAGATGGCTCATCTGAGAAAGCCCTTGGGAATGGAAAGAGAACAGAAATTTTTTGTAGACTGGTTCTGTAAAGGCCAGTGGCCAGAAACTGAATTCATACCAAATTAACTTTCTGTGACAGGTCAGTTTGGAGAGTAGTGTGCTGGACTGCAAATAATTTTTCAGGTTGCTATATTGACTTATAAAGCTAGGCAACATATAGAACCTGAATGTATAGTTGTATCAGTATACTCCAGAAATATAGGCAAAATGCAGAAAAATATTTTATGTTTGTAAGAAATACCACACATGAAGGGACATTCTAATTTATTTAACTTTCTTTTATAAAAAAATAACTTCTTTTTTTGAGCAAGGTAAATGTCAGGTGTCTTTTTTTAGATACCTTATGCCTCTCACTTGGCTGAGAAGAACAGCAAAAAGCAACTAATTTAAAATTAGTTACATGTCAAGAATATAAAATACAACAATCTTTAGTAGCCTGCTCCATTGAGAAGATCACTCTCTTCTTTTTTTGCCACTTTAAAATTAGTAAAATTACATTTTGTTTTTATTTGTCATAAAAGTTTTAAAGTTTGAATTGCGTTTTTTTCATGCAATGAATTCTGTTTAGTTTTGATATTTTAATTTCTGTCACCCCTCCAGGTGACTTGTGGTTCTTATTCTGATACAGAAATAAAACAATTTAACCAATGTTTTCATTTTCGTTTTCTAGTTCAGAGAAAGTGTCTCACGATTTTGATTGAATGTTGACATGATGAAACAGCATGTCATAAAATACTGCTGTGATGACTCATAGGCCAATTTAACTGTCTCTGTAGTCACCTAATACATTTTCCTGGGTGCTAAAATTCTGTTCTTGAACATGTCCAAGCCCCATCTCAAGCCTAAGGCACATTGCCTCCACAGCCTGGGTTTTCTATTGCATATGTCCTCCAGAGATATGGTCGATTTGCACATTCAGCACCATGCCACCTGCCTTCATCCCAGCCACCAAACTAAGAACACCAGTGTTTATACACCCAGTGCTCTGCCACAAAGGTCTGTCTCTCTCATGTTTTGAGAAGTCTAAAATATTTTGGGAATCTTTTTCTGCCCATAAGAAAGATTGTTAATCTTTTGTGGAGCAAAGGGTTAAATAATGAATCTCTGATTCCTGTGAGTGTTTTTGGGTGTGACTGCAATGGCAGTAAGGCCAGATTTGCAATGGAATTATTTTTCTGGCAGCTCCCATCATTGCCAGAGCTATTAATGACCAGATCAGCCAATACTTATGTTCCTAACTCTTTCTTAGACAACTTGAGCTTGATCTTGAACTGAGGTCTGGTGCCATACTACCATGTCTAACCTCTCACTCAGCAGGCAGAGCAGAGCTTTACTCTGCCAGCAGTAGGTCCTTTGGTGGAGCCTGGGCCAATGCATTGGTCAATACAGATGGATTTCCTCTTAATTCAATGAGCACTGTCAACATCTGAAGCAATCAGTATCTTTTGTTATTGATGAAGGCTTAGGTGTCAATCATCAAATTAGATGTGATAAATAGCTCGATGGGGTAGTTAGTGTAGTAGGTAGTGCTGTAGAGTGGGATCTGGTTTACCTAGAAATAGATGCTTTCACACTCAAGAAGTAACATTTTAAGGGTCTTGTTGAAAATTCTAAGTTAAAGTTTCTCATTTCTCAAACATTTAAAAGAGGCAAGGTGTGGTTTTCCTTTCTTTCCCCTTTCCCAGCTTCTCCTTGTGTGTTCAAATTTCACTTCATGTAATACTTAAGGAGTTTAAAGTGCTGTGTTGAATTCCATATGTAAAGAATAGGAGATTAAACTGTAAAACATATTTTAAAATATTTTAAATAACTGGGGAGGAGGGATGTGGAATAAAGAAAGATAATTAATTATTTCAGAAAGGTATAGTATTCAAGCAAATTGTGTTTTTTAAGCAGGTTAGAGGAATGTGTGACATAAATGACAGACACCAGATGGCTCCACCTCATTAGAAATCAGACTTCTCTGAAGTCTGAGCAGGAGGTTAAGGTGGACCTGGGAGGGGGATAATAACTCTGATCAAACCCTGCCTTGGAAGGAGAGTGGAATTGACTTGTAAAATTGATTTAGTAAGTTTGCACTTTGTTTGAAATACTTCAAATGATAGCTGAGGGAGATATAAAAAATGAGAGTTGAAATTAAGTGAAGAATGTAATTTGATGACTGAACAGGATAAGAAACTCAATAAGAGAGCAGCCTGAAACTACAGGAGAGAGGCAAATTTCTGGTTTAACAGCCAGATTGGGCCTGCTTGACCTATTAATTCTCCTTGACAGATAAAGGTTCTCCCAAATTTAATATTTCATTATTATTATTTTTAATTTATCTTTTATGGATCTGAAGACATCTTCTGAATGTGAAATACTCTTGTGCAATTCCATTAACTGTCAAGGAAAACAGTACAGAATATGAAAAACAGTCAAAGGTAAATTATTATTTTGATGATACAACAAAATATGAGCTTTTTGATACTTTTGATGATAGGGACTAAACAAAACATTTGGCTATGTACCTCACATCTATTCTGTTATTTCTCATAGTGTGATTGAAGAACAGGAGGGCAGCCATTGCAGCCCATTTTGTTATCATTGTGGTATATTCAGCAGTTTTGTAACACACAGATAGGGACAATCTATAGAAGTACGTAAAGGCATAATAGTTGATAATGGGGTTTTCCATAGTGTGTGAAAGGAATGCACAGTTTCAAGGAAGCACTGTAAGTACAGATACGGGATGGGTTCTTGGCTGCATGACTAAGTAGAGTGGTGGAAGACATGTATAGAAGAACAGATTAAGTATAAATTGCATGTGCATATTTCACAAGCAGAGAACTTCTATATGATCAGTTTGTACCTTTTGACTTTTAAGTAGTAAACATCTGCATAGGAATTATACTATCTTTTTTTTGAGGAATATATGTTTTATTAAAAATTTCCTAGGGCAAAACTCTTAAGCTGAGTAACTAGTTAATTCCCTAGACGGGCATGTGGGAGAGGAATTGTCCTCATCTCTGAGCAGTGAGATAGATTGGGGCTAAAGGAAGAAGAAACTAGAGAAATCAACTGGACCATTAAATTGAGTCATTTTGTATTCACTTAATTGAATCAGCTGGCAGCCCTCCTAAAATGCCCCTGCTCACCATCACCTAGGGAGCTTACCTGCAAATCTGCACTGCCTGTCTTGAGGACAGTGGCTGGGATCTGGAATTAAGTGCCTCAACCCCACAGCTGAACTGCGCTGAGTCTGTTGGGCTGGTAGTATTACGAATGTGAATGCAAAAATCAAAATGATTGTTGCAGAAAAATGGCTGCCTATGACAGTTCCTACGTATACATATATGAATGATATGCTATGGTATTTCACCTCAGCTGGGACAAGTAATAAAGCTGGAATGAAAGCCTGTTGTGCTCAAAGACATTTCATGGGAAATTGAATGTATCTGAGTTAGATTCTGGCAGGTGTAACACAGTTGTATGTATTAGTTAATAGGAAACATTAGCTATTTTAATGATGTCTCAGTGCTTTCTCATGAGCTTCCAGGCTTCTGCAGCAGTTGTCCCTGCTCCTAACTTGGCCCTACATGGGCAGCCCCACTCCTGCTGTCTTGGCAATTTGTTACTCCCAGAGGTTGGGTTTCTTTTGCCATCACAATACTTTGCATGTTAGCTGGGTTTATTACTGATCATACCATTCTAAGAAGCTTGCTAAATTAATGTCTACAGCAGCCTGTCTATTGCTAGGGTGAGTACTCAAGGAAAAAACAAAAGGATTCATTTTGAAATTTGAGACTGGGGTATTTGTATTAATTGGTAGAAGAATAATCCAGTGTTTTTAAACCAAACAAATTTGCATTATTTTCTTTGTGAGTACTGTCATACAGTTAAAGTCAGGAAATTTATTATATTTGCTTTTAAAACTAACATAACCATGTAAATATAAAGTTCCTCTGAAGACTACTTGAAAAGAGCAGAGCTTTCATTTAATTCCTCTTCACAAATACTTTTGAATGTGCTCTCATACGTAAGGTATAAAGAGCAAAGTAGATTTATATTCTTTAATGCTGCTGTCAGAAGCTGAAATAATAAATAATCATAATTTTGACAGATGAATTACAAGAGAAGGTCTGCAAAGCAACCTATCTGCATATGAAACTATCTCTGAGTTTAAGGGAATTTAAGGCTGACTCTAACAGGAGCAGCATTCACTGTGCATTTCAACAGGTCAGACTCAGACTCATTATTCTCTGTCTATATATTGGCTTATAAAGCTGCCTCTTGTGTCTGAGATCTGAAAAAGGGCACATGTTCCTCCAAGTGTTTCATCTCCCTACAACTCTTTCAGTCACCAGTCAGAGTAATTTCTGACCCACAAATGTAATGTTACCTCTGTCTCTAGACTGTCACAGTAAGAACAGCACCTTTAACATCTCTTACTTCTCTGTTAGATTCCTGATGACCTCAGTGAACTTTGCATCTTGTAGGAGCAATTTCAGTTTGAAACTACTACATTAAAAATGCATAATAAATATACAGTTGACTCATAAAGACGGGCAGCTGGTTATAGGGTTGTGCGTCTTCTAGAATTCAGGGGTGGGGAGGGCAAAATGTGGACTTCTGTACTTCCTAACACAGAAAGGCAAGCTGTAAAGATGGCCGAAAATTATTTAAACCAGCATATAGCACAAAATTAATATAAATTACATTCCCCAGAAGAGTCTGTGAATAGCCAGATGCTGTAGAGGGTAGCTCCATTGGACTGCTTATTACAGAATAAATGATAGCATCAAAAAGTAATATAGCTTAACGATACAGGTCATTGACTTAGACTTCTCCTCTGGGAATGATTAAAGTGGTATTTAGCTTTACTGGTTGACTCTCTAGGGTGCTGAAAAACATCACATCAATACAAATCTGCTTAGCTGCTCACAGAAAGAGTGACGTCATGGAAACATAAATAAGTTACTGACTCCCAGCCCGAGAAATAACAGCAGCATTTTGGATTTCAGGAAATAATGAATAGCAGAATGGAAGACAAAACAAATGAGCTAATTGGATTACCTCCAATTTATATTGCATTCAGATATGCTCTCTTACCAACAGGTCACTGGAGTCTCATTCCTATGCATGGGTGAGGAAGCAAAACCACTACACCTCAAAGCATCAATTTTGAAAAAGTTACCTGTAAAAAAGTAATATAAAAGAGAATACAGAAAATGCTGGATGGGTCTCTATATATAACCCAAGTGCAGCAAGGAGCATTGTTAGGGCTTGTCTTGCCACTAGATACATAAGCGGTGTGTGCTGTACTTAATTGAACATTGTTTCTATATCTGTGGGAAAAATTACAGTGTAATTATCAATAACTCTGAATATGCTGTATCTCTTCAGGCAAGGGCAAGATCTATGACATTACTCAGCCACTGTATGGCATCATTTCCAGTAACAAGATTCAGTGGGACTGGGAACTAAATTAAACCTCAAGCCTGATCAACTTTTTGCACAGGAAGGTTTTGGATTGAGAAACACACTGCTCTTTTTGCATGTTACAAAACTAAAATAGAAAAGTTTGGTGAAGGGTGTCCTTTCAGAAAATCAAATTGTTTTATTTTTCTTTGCTATTCCTGGGGGCACAAATAAAAAAGTATTTTCTTACTTTAAACTCTCACTTGGGTAAAGAATATTATTGGCTTCTATTACGTAAGAGAACTATATTTTCACAGAAGCACTAAAAGAAATTCTGTGGGTCTTAAAAACCATATACATGTATACACCTGTGCAACTCAAATGCCTTTAAGAAATATGCCACAGTTTTTATTACTATGTGCAGGGTTACTCTAGCCTCATGGAAATCACTGAAGGCAGATTTTTTGCAGCAGAGGTCCAAAGGCTATCTTATTCCTTTTCTGTAGAATCATAGAATTGAATAGTGCTGCTTTAAAGAAAAATGAAAAAAAATATTCCATTTAAATTTTAGAATTAAATACTCAAGTAATTATTCCTTTTGGTAATAGACCAAGATTTTTTTTTCAATAAGTATATTGCTTTTGCAATTTCACCAATGGCACAGAGCAAAAATATTAGCCAGCTGGCAAGTAACGCCACCAAGGCCTGATAATTATTGCATATTAAGAAGACAAGCAATAAGCATGTGTTAAATTTAGAGAGTATGGGTTATACAGTGTGGAGTAGGAATTAAAGTCTATTGTACCTAATGATTTTTGCTGTCATTACAACTTAATTAAGCTGTGAAAATGCAAATTGTTTTACACTTGAATAATATGCGATTAAAGGGGTGACATCTATACATAGGTTTCTTCAGTACTGATCTTGTAATTCTTCAGTCAGTTAACTTTGAAAACCAAAAGTAAGCTTCATTAGTGCAAGAGATGTTTTTTGAGTTTTTGAAGCAGTCACTACCCTAGGATGAAATGAGGAAAAGAAACATGCATCTACAGAGGAGTCCTCTCTATGCATAAAAGCACCTATGTTAGTGAAAATTCATCACTGCAGTAATTTTCTATTGTGTCTTTTTTAGGGTAGAGTTTCAGTCTGAAAATGAAAAAAGTGATGATCTTGCTGTCTCTGTGGTAAAACTGACGTTTCATAAGGAAACTCTAATAGCCTTTTGAAATGTTTAAGATCTAGACTCCCCTAAAGGAACTGGACAGCCAAAATAGCACTTTTTAGTAGAGTTGAGTTCTACTAAATGAAGGGGTTTGTCATAGAATATTACTTTTTATTAATAAGCAAAACTTCAGTGCAGATGATAATGTGTGTATAAAATGCAACTGCCTTCTACTGTTGGAGCCTGTCAGAATGCCCAGGGTTGTTTGTCTGTCCATAGTGTGTAGGTATACATGATATTTCTACTTCAATGAACAGTATCCCTCTAATACAAAATAATTTGAAATTGAATCATATAAAATACAAATAAATTAAAATTTGCTTTAATTGGTGTTGATAAAAGGAAAGAAAATGCAGCTACAGATGAAGAGAAGATAGAAGATCACAGGAAAGAAAAAAGTGTTTTATCCTTCATGTGTTCAAACAGATATGCATTCCTAGTTTCCCTACTACCTTTCCAGCTGTTTCTTTTCTCTTCAAGAAGAAACATGTTTTTCCCTGTTGCATCTTACCTAGACCATAATCTGTGAAACAATGGTATGTCACAGCTTGATGATCAGATATATCCACATGCCAGGACAGCGTGGTTCTCCTTGCTCTTCTTCTATGAAATTTGTCCACTTTTTCCTTTGCAAAGAAAGAGCAATGAGGCACAATTCATCTGTTTCTAAGTAGACAGGAAAAAAATCATAAGTACTGACCACTTGATTTGGGTACAGTCTTAAAGATACCTCTTGTTCTACTCTACTGCTCTCTAAGGTGGAGATGTTCTTCACAGGGAAAATTAATGCATTTCAACCAGAGGGGAGGTGTGAACCAGCAGAAATAACCTTCTCCACTTACATAGGAAATTTAAGTTTTCACTGTCAAATATGGGTTGGTGGGAAGAACAGGAGAAATTTCTGCTGAGCTAAGTGAAGGCAACATGTCTTCAGAGAGAGGTAAGAACTGAAGATGGGAGTGAAGTCTGTTAGATGCGGTTTTTTGTCTGATTGATCGAGAACTGTTGACTTCCTTCTACTTGACCTAACCTCGTCCAGCTCAACCTCATTTTGAAGTACAGCATACTTTTGACTGTAAGTTTAAATCATAAATCTTCAGGGGTAATGTACAAGTAGTTCCAGAATTCACTGCTGTCAGCCCCAACAAGTGTGTAGGACAGTTGCAGTCTGGAAAACAAAATGAATTAGCACTACATTACCTTCAGTTGTAATGGAGAGGTAATACTTTACCTTCTAGTTAATTCATAGCCACTGAGATGACAGCCAAATTAGTCCACAATAAAAGGCCATGGCACTTCATTGCTCTTGGGCCTATTCAAAGAGCTCAATTACACTGCAGTGAAACCAATGTTGAATTCTAATGACCACTGTATAAGGCAATGTTTTGACTAACTCTGACATATACTCTTCTACCAGTGTATTTAGTCTAACAGAAGTTATCTGGAGCAAGCTTTCATTGAACCGTGCAGATCTTGGATGTGTTTCTTCTCTGTGAAGGGTAGGATACATGGAAGAAGCTCAAGTCTGTGTGTTGAGTATCCATGCACTTGTTCACCTAGCTCATTATTGATTTATATTGCCGTTGGGATGAGATAAAGCAAGCATAGTGAATTACCACCTCTTGACTGGCAGGGGCATAAATCTATGCTGATAGTGCAAAATTTGTAGCTAGAAGAGCTACAAGATTGCATTATTTGTGAAAATTCTTAGCTGAAGTGTTATGATTGGGTTTTGATCAGATTCTGCTGGTGTTACTCTGCATGTGTTTTCATACATCCATCCACATCTTTTAGTGCTATTTGCCAGGTTTTCTTGAAGAACTGGTTTACCAGATTCCTCAGCTCCGTCACTTTTCATTACATATCCTCATGAAGCCATTTTAATTAGTATTAAAATACAATTCCTTTCTTAAGCCAACATACTTAATTTAATATAAAAGCTACCTAGTGAGCAGAACTGATTGTCAAAAAATTACAATATAGGAAGTGATATATTTCAGTCCAGACCTCAAATTGAAATATTCTAGATAAAAAGAAAGTAGAAGACAAAAATGACAAAATGCACTTTTCAAAGCATAGCTTTAAAACGTTATTCCATGCTAATTTTTATTCTGTAAAGTTCTTATCTGACAAATGATTGTGCCTCTGCTTAATTTCAAATATGAGTAAAGCTATTGATGTTCTTGGCATTGAGCATAGCAGAAGACTTCATAGGGCTTTTCGGACTATAGTTTAGGGCTGTCTGAAGTATATTTAGGAAGCTGCAGGATATTTTTAGGATCTATAAACCTCTCATGGATAGGAATACACTATCCAATACAGCTTAACTGAACTTTAATATGTGCAACTGAATAACACCTAGTCATTAAAAATTTATTAAAACAGCAAGAAACCTGAATAGTAATTGCAATTTGACATTAAGTATGTCTCTGCATCCTGAATTACTTTATTCTCTACTTCTCTGTACTTTCTCCCAAGCAGGCAGAAATTTCTGATTTGATAGACAGCCTCTCTAGTGTTTATTGCAAATATATTTCATTAAGGAGTGAATAATACATTCCAGCCAGGAAAATTATGACTTGATCTTTGATCTGTAATTTTATTAGTAAAACATAATATTGACATATAAGAAGTCATAAGTCAGGCACTTTCCTACCATTATATAAAATTTAACCTCCCCTCCAAAAGGCAATAACAGTAAAAAAATGCAGAAATTCACCAGAGCATGCAAGTGGTTCAAGAAAATACCTATATAATGGAAAAATTCTGAACAGATTCTTCTGCATCTGTGTTTATATCAAAGTGCTGTAAATAAATGCAGGATATATCAATGCAAATACGCCAGTTTGGCAGCATGCAGTGTGTAAATGACTAGTTTTAAATCAAGCTTAGCTGACATTTCAAGGAGTCAGTCACTGCATAAAGAAAATTGTCACAATTGAGAGGCAATTAAACAAATTATAGAACTGATTTCCAGTCACATCAAATGATAAAATAGAGAAAGGACAACTTTACTAAACCCTTTTTTACAAAGTGAGCTATAAGATGCTGAGTTAATCCCTATGTAGACTATAAAAATCTCTGTATGCAAAGATCATAAAATCCTTTTTCCAAAGGGGAATAAACAGCCCCTCTGACGTCAGTGCGAAGAATTTGCTTTTCTCCAGACTCAGTGTGTCATGACAGTCTTTTGAGAACCAAATGTATAAAATTTGCCCATGGCAAAAGGCAGCATACTTAAGCTCTACCTTAGCACTTCACGGCTACTGCTACATTACTATTGGCTGAACCCATGCATGGAAAGGACTGACAAGCATTGATTTTTTTATATATAAGAGCTGTGCCCTTTTGTAGCACCCTGCTGCACAGAGCCAGGTTTGAGATAAGCTGGTTTATCCCAGGCAAGGAGATCAGTGCATTGCAACGCATGGAGCTCGGGTTGGGCTTTGTGCATTAGGTTTGGGCCAGCTTCTTGGATTTATTTTTCTACCTGTGCAGAGTACCATGCCAAAGTAGGGGTTACCTAGCATATATTTAAAGCTATCTGAGATATGTCTTCATTAAATTGTGGTCACAGTGACTGGAATTCATCCTTGACCAGACATTGCCACCTCTATCCGAGCTAATCGCTTGACGCTTCTTAGGTTATTAGTCTCCATTACAGTCAGTGGAGAAAAATGGGCACTTTCAGAGCTCAATTTATCTTGTGCTAAAGTAGGCACTGGAGATAGGTGAGATGAATCACATGCTTTGAGTACCTCTTTCAGTCTGTTAAAACAGACTAGGTGCAAGCATCAACCATGAGGACTTCTCAAGGCAGGTGAGACGAATCTTCCTTCCCAGGCTGCAGAATGAATGTGCTTAAGACAGAAGGATACTTCCTGAAGTGGATAAGCCTCTTACTGATCCCAGGACCAGTGAAGGACCTTGCTGTTTTTGGATTAAGGAAGTTAGTTTTCCTCAGTGCGTGAAGCACTAGGTTGTCTGTTAGAAGGTGTAACCTATGGTGCATTAAATGCATTGACACTGGGAATCGAGAAGGCATCATTAAAGATTAATGTTTTGGTGAGGTACCGGACAGTTCATGTCACACTGACTCCCTTAGACTCCTCCAATGTCATTAACTAACACATAGGTGTAAAATAGTTTCATATTATCAGGTAAAGATTGTACAGAAAGAGAAGAGAATAGTTATGTCAAAGAAAAGAGGAACTTTGTGTTTAACTTCCCATTAGAAAACTTTTTATACATTTTTCTGAAGCATCTGTTACTTTCTGGTACTGGAGTTAGGATCCTGGACAAAGACCTCAGACAGGCCCAGGCTGAGATGTCCTTTGTTCAGATCTTCAGATGGTGCAGCATAGGACATGCTGGTTGTTCTCCAAGGAACAGTTTGCTAAAATACCTCTGTTCTCCTTAGATTCATCTGTATCTTTCCCTCCCACCTTGATTGCTAAAGTTGAGTGAAGCTAAGGTCACACACACATCAAAGGGTCTGTACATTGGAATCTCATCTGCTTTCCTAACCCTGTACAGGCTGAATCTCGTAAAATATTCTTCCTCACTGCTTCACATGGCTACTGAGGCATTGTCCCATGTTTTCCATTACATATTTACAGAAGATCACATGAAAGCACTGCTCTGGTTTCAGCTAGTTAAGCCACACGTCAGTTAAGGAAGAATTATCCCTATTTGTAATGGAAACTGAAGCAATGTAATAGGCAAACCTGTGCACAAAATTTTTCTGCTTTCCTTTTGAAACCTTCATTAAAATTAGATGTCTAATCCAAAAATTGCAACCAGCACAATGCTAAATGAAGAATTCTTTATTTGAATGAAATTGGCTTATTTTCTAAAAAGATATATATATGTATATCTTCTGAGCTTAGTGATTTAGAGCAGAAGGAAAGCTGGAAAGAATTTAGAGCAGTGGAAATATTTTCATGTAAAAATGCAAAGTAGAATATTAAATTCCAAATCTCAGCAAATGAGAAATGCACTATCCAGTTTACAGTTTTAGCTGTAAAAAATAATATTGAGTAAAGACAAAAAATTACACATATTCTTGTTTTACCTGCTCAGGAAGAAGTTATAATTAGAGTTATTCCTAATGATTTCAAGTAGCTTCATCAAATGGTGTATTTTGGAGACGTTATGCTCCATGTTTTCTTTTCAGGCAAATATACACAAGAAGATAAGTAAGAATTTGAATCAATCATGGTCTGAGACTAGGGAAAATCTTGATGCTTAAACCACCTGAAGGCAAAGACAGTAACACAGGACAGTTGTTTCTTGGTACTGAAGAATAAGCCCTCACAACATTTCTTTATACTGGTAAATATTTTTGGGCCTTTAAGTCTGCTAGGTCTCTTTAGATTTCAGCTTGCTTTAGTGTATTCAAAGGCTTCACTTTGATAAATTTCCAACAGTGCAATTCCTGCCAGAATCTGCAAGACTGCTCCTTAGTTCAAGAGCATGTGTTGCTTTGTGTAAAAGCAAGAGGATTCCTGCTCCCCGTGTGTCCTGGTTTACTGGGACAGAATTTTAAAGTCTGTTCAGGAAAACTACAATTCTGTAAGGACTACAACACTCTATTTCATGGGATCAAAGTGATAAGATACTCTGTTACAGGTTTCAGCTAATACTGGTATGTGATGATTGAGGTCTTCAGTGGTCTTGAGATAAACAGGTGCAGAGGCTGAAGGAAGTGGAAACCCAGGGCAATCGACCCCAAGCTGACCCCAGGCTGACCGATTAGTGTTATTTTACACCGTAAATTTAACGTTCACTATAAATTGAGGAGTTTGCTGGGGATGGCCCTTCTTTTTCCCCTCTTCATTCTTCCATGGCTGATATCTCAAGGGGGACTTGTCTACTGTCCTACCACTGAGGCTTACTCCCCCACAATACTGGCTGAGTATAACTCTTCGTAATTTATATTAATACTGTTATTAATATTTGTTTTAATAATTTTTATTTATTAAATCTATTTTATTTTCTTAAATGCATTTCCATTTCAGCCCGCAGTTGTTCTTTCATTTTCCCAACTCCCCTCCCTGGGTGGAGAGGCATCAATGGGTGACAGAGCACCTGTATAAACCATGACACCATGGCATCCCAGCAGTGCTCCCAAGAGCCTTTACTCCTGTGCCTCCAAGTTCAAACCCATGTGGCTGTGCCATACTGACCCTGCACTTGGTAAATCAACATATCTGCCTCATGGATACTTTAATATCCTTATTTGCCTCAGAGAGGTAATGCTGCCATTACTTCAAAAATCCCCTCCTTCTCTCTCTCTCCACTCTCTTTTACTCCCCTGTCTCTTTATCCCCACCAGTTACCACTTTCCTAGCAGTCGGCCACTTCCAGGGCACTGTAGCATCTATTATCACTAGAAGGGTTTCCGTATGTCTGAAACAAATCTTTACTGGAGAATTATTTTCAGAACAGCTGAAAATACAGTTTGCATTCAACAGACTCTTTTCTTTTCCTCCCATACTTTACCAGCCTTCTCCCTTCATATAGTTTGTTGCAGTTAAAAATGTAATGGGGCAAACCAGGTTGTTTTTGAGCTGACCGCTTCAAGTAAGCCAAACACAGGAGAATGGTAATGAAAAACACAAACTGTTATTTTCATGAAATATGACAGGAATATGGACAAATGTCTGTAAATTTTTGGCTTTCAGAAACAGAATTCTCACAAGATTTTATACAGAAGTGATAAACTCCCTTGTTATGCATGAATAAAAGATGACCAGTGGTTCTCCAAAAAAGCCACTTTCATTTGATGCTTACTTATGTTTAATTCAAAGAAAATGATTTAAGGTTATAAAATACCATGTTAGTTATATATATTTATACTGATTTATGTTAGAATGTTAATTTCTGAGTAAGTTCTGCCTGTGTTTGGAGGCTTTCTATAATACCTCTAAATTCTGATTTTCATCTCTCTACATAATCATTCTGTCCTAAAGTAACAGAAACAGATACCAAGTGGTCTCTCTTTTATCAGCTGAACCTTTGGTTGCCTGCATTCATCATCGACATTAAGTCCCAAAGGCTTCCTGCAGGTGATTTTCAAAAATCTTTAGACTAACTCTGATCCTCTTATATTCACAGCATGACGTATGTCATAGGGACACAGATCTGCAAATGTGCTTCTAAAATTATTTGAAATATTTTTTTTATTTTTCCTCAGCTGTAAATCTGGACGGCTTCATTACCACATGGCTAGTTCTGCAAAGACATCCATCAAGATTTCTTAAAAATAACCTGAAAGATCTTGCTATATACTAAAACAAGCAACATATTCAGTCTCTTTCATCTTATTACTTTGCGGTACAAATGTGATTGATGGATCTCATTGGGAAGCTAAGAAAATCACTTCCCCAATAGTTTAAAGGTACCATTTGAGATTTTAAAGTTCTATGAGACACCAGTTTTTAAATTCTGATGCTTAAAAAATAATTAAAAAATAAAAAGAAATAGCTGGTTCAGAATAGAATGTTATATTCTTAAGTCGTGACTCAGTGTAATAATTCAGGGAAATTTCAGCAATTTTCATGAGAAAAGTTGGGAGCAGCTTTGTATTTTAAATATAATAAGAAGTTGCTTAAAATTTTGGCATTTCAGTGAACTGCAGGGGAGTGGATCAATGAGCAGAGGGTAACAAGGATGAGTGTAATGTTAATGAGTTTACCTTATGTTTTTGAAAACTTTGTTCTTTCTCATCTTCTATATAAAGAACAGAAAGTCCCAGAATAAAGCAATATGTTTCATACCACTGAGAATTACTCCACAAAGCCCAAGTTAAAATGTTACATCAAAATATAAATTGAAATCTTTTTAAAGGAGTGAGTTGATTTTTCACTATATTAAATTATTAACTTCTCCTAGATGTTTTTTAAAATACTGAAGAATGTCTTGAGTCTTGTTGACTTCACAAATTCAGCAGTGAGCAGCCTTACTGCTGTAACCCAAATTCATTCAAAACTCATTTGATTGCCTAACTGAAATAATTTAGATGGATATATTCTTCAAATGTTTTCTGAAGGGACTATTGTGGGTGATGTCCAGGACTGAACCAGAGGTGAAATATTGCATCCACAATTGGCCCTTAAGATTAAGCTGAAAGTCACTGTAAAGGCAATCATGAGAATAAACAGAGAAAAATGTTGAGTTTTTTGTGGCTTTCTCTGATAGGGATAAACATGTACCTTCTACAATACCGTGATGTTCTTAGGACAGAAAATTTATCTTATAGATGTTTGGTTTTTTAATAGAATATATTGTGTTGGAAGGGGCCTTTAAAGGTTGTTTAGTCCAACCTCCCTGCAGTGAGCAGGGACACTGTTACTAGATCAGGTTGCTCAGAGCCCCATTAATACCTCCTTGGATGCTCCAGGGATGTGGCCTCCACTACCTCTCTGGGCAACCTGTTCCAACCCTCATGTTGAAGAACTTCTTCCTAATATCCACCTAAACCTACCCTTTTCTAGTTTAAAACCATTACCCCTCATCCTATTGCTACTTACCCTAGTGAACAGCTCTTCCCCAGATTTCTTATAGGCACCTTTCAGGTATTGGAATGTCACTCTAAGGCCCACTTGGAGCCTTCTCTTCTCCAGGCTGAACAGCCCCAACTCTCTCAGCCTATCTTCACAGGAGAGGTGCTCCAGCCCTTTGATCATCTTTGTGGCCCTCCTCTGGACCCGCTCCAGCAGTTCGATGTCCTTTTTGTGCTGGGGACTCCAAAACTGGACACATTACATTTCTGTTAACAGTAAAACCATGTTTTTCATTTTATGAGGAGGACTTTGAAAATAAATGTCACTTGGTCTCATAGAAGATTTTAAATGCCACACTGAAAATGTAGCACCTTCTGCAATATCCAAGAAAAGAAGCCACATCTTTTCTGTGTCTGGCAGTCTGTGGCACCTTTAGAGAGAAGCTACAGTGTATTTTCATAATGAGGGACATAAAAGGAAGATATACAACATTTAGAACTGGTATGGAAGATATACAACATTTAGAACTGGTATGAAAGATATAGCTTGATAAGTGACTTTTGGCTAGCAGTATTTTGCTAAGAGTCATAGCCTATGGCTGCCTATAAGAAAAATGTCATTTAAACCAAGAGGTTCAAAAGGTGAAGTATGAATGCCAGTGTACTTGCTTGCATGGCTGTATTGCCATGTCAAAGAGGTAAAGGTGGTTCCTTTAAAAGTCAAGATTTTTCTGAGCAATAAAATAGTAGTGTAATTGCTTGATTAAATTGCTACCTCAAACAAATTTTGTGAACTGTGTGCCTCCTCAGAGCAGAAGCTGGCATGAAGTGTTTTAGAAATATTGGACTAGCATTGATAGCATCAGTTATTTCCAAACTAAGACATTTCCTATACTCTGAGACAGAGCAAGGTTGCTAGGCATCCCTGAGAATTTACTTAAATAATGTGCACATCACAGGATCATCTGATTGTATAATTTCCAAAGGAAATAACAAATTAACAAACTCCAGATCTGTGAGAGAGATTAAATTCCCAATGCTTCTTCACCCTTATTTTATCTGAGGAGAAAGTGAATTTTAGTAAACACTGAGGATGATTCAGCACTAAGCATTGGCTTTCTGAGTGAGTTACACTCTGAAATGAAAAAAAGCCCTAATCCCAGAAGTATCATCTTAAAATGACATTTCAAAAATAACAAGAGGAGTGCAAGATGGAGAAACCCTGTTAGGTAGGAAAGTACAAATGAGCCATGAGGAGAACTTTCCCTTGATTCATCCCTAACACTGGTTACTCACAATGTAATGCAGTGAATGCAGTTCAGCATTGGCTCTGGCAGCAGTGATACTTCTGGCAGGAAGGCATTCTTCTCATTTATCACTGAGCAACTGCTTCTGTATCAGGGGCAGTGCTCACGAGTTTTGGCTGGTGGGAAACTCAACATAAAATTTTCTAATATATGTTTCCATATTATTTTCTAGTAATTTTCTTCTGTGTACATGCACGTGTGTATATGTGCCAAAGAATACAACAGAGACTTAAAATAGCAGAACTAAACAAAATAAGCGCAGTATAACTTAGTCAGGGTAGCATATTTATTTATTAGATATGGGAAAACAGGTAAGAATGGGCCACTGCTTTGTAATTGATCAACGTTTCTTAGAAGGGTCTCTTTGATAGCCACCAAAACTTCTTCTGAGAGCTACTGAGCAGATGCATGAATGCATGGGAACTCTCTGATGCACTAGCAAATTGTGAATATATGGAAAATTGATATATTTTGGAAAAAATATTGCCTGTTTTAACAGGCTTTTATGAAATTTGTAGTTACCTTTGTTATGCTTTGTATGTCACCATCAAGGCAGAAAGACAAAGATTTTACAGAGGTTTATAAATTTCTGGTGGGGATGGAAACCCTTGTCACCAAAGTAAGAGCTGTTCTGTTTATAGCATGTGCTTTTCAAATTCTGTCAGTGCAAAGAGGCTTCTACCACCTCTCCATTTCAACCTTTTATAAAAATACATAGAAGAGAAAAGTTTAAGAGGATGTTGTTTGTGGTCAGTTCATTTGTTTGTTTGGTTGTTTTTTTTGCAGGAGAGGTGACCTTCACATGAAGGACTACGTTTTTACGCTTTTGGTTATGTCTTTGGGAGCTTCACTGCCGTACATGTAGTATGTACCTAGTGTATGAGCAGTGTGAAACAGCAGAGCCTGAGGTGGAGACTGGAGCTGGAAGTATTCAAGCTTGCCTCCCCATTTGTTGCAGTATTTCCATGGCAACTGGGTGCTATAAAAAGATTCTCACTAAATATATTGCTTGTGCTCTTTTCTTGCTTTATATTTTTCTCTTCTCATTACCCATTACTATAAAAAATAGTCTGCCATGATGTTTTATTTATTTACACTTATGCAAGTGACTTTGTATTTATTTTGTTAATATTAGCGGCATCAATTTTAACTGCTTTCATTACCAGAGAAGATAGAAAGGTAAATGATGAGTCACTGTGGCAAAAAAAAAGTTAAACTGCCAATGAAAGAAGAAGTAGTCAAGGCAAATATGTATATCAGTAAGTATCAGACACAGGGGCTTTTTTCATATAGATTTCTTTATGATGCCTAGTCTGCCTTTTACTGTTAACGATCCTGTATGGTGTTAGCTGAGCTTCTATTCAGATACAGCAAGACAAATCAAATGTGGCAAACAGTTTCCCCTTTCAGTACTCTGCATTGCATTTGAGGACCTGGATGCTTCCAGGCAAGCAGCAAATAGTGGCAGAGTAAGCCAGCAATGACACATCAACCAAAGTTCAAGGAGTGTCATTCAATTGTGCTCTTCATCTGCAAACCAAACAGCTTCACTGGCGTGCCAGGGGTTAGCTAATGAACCAGCACTGCTTAGCTGAGGGGCATCTAACCCTGCTCAAACATCAGACACTGCCACATGCTGGGGATGAAAATTATTTAACAAAAAAAAAAAAAGGCTGGATTGCAGCTGGAGCTGCACTCTGCAATGGGTGGTAGCCAAACTCTCCATAGGCATGAACCACGTTTCCCCTTACTCTCATGCAAATCATCACTGACATGCAGCTAGGTTGATAGACCTTGGCCTCCTAATATAAAATTTACTTACTTTGCTAAAGTTCTGACAAGCTTAGATATTGCATAAAAGTGAAGAAGAAATAGTGAGGAATGTAGTTTCAGGGATAAGGGTAAGTCCCTTCCATGGCAGTTCCTAGCCTCTCTGATGCCGGGACGTGGTAGAATCATCCCAGCCCCTCTTCATGTGTGAAGAAGAAGGTATTGCAACCCCACTGCAGCTCTTGGTAAGAGGAAGAAGCCAGGGCCATTCCCTTGCTGTTCTCTGCTGCTGGCATAGCAAAAATCAGCCGAAGCAGAAGACATGGCCTTATAAGGGTGCCACCAGTTTTGGTGTCAGTGGTATCCACTCAACCAGCTTTTCACAAAACAGATTTGCAAGTCTCTGAAATACATACAGTCTTAGGAGCACTACTAGCAAATTAACCCAGAAAGACTAAAAAAGTGATAAAGATAAAAGTGATCTTCCCTGTAAGTGGGTTGTATTACCTGTGTTTCACTGTCAAAAAAGAGCAATTTATCCTATTTTATGCTAGTCAGAACAAAATAGTACAATGAATTTCTTCAGACTTCAGTGTTTCTAAACCAAATACATACTGCACAACTAACAGTGCATTTTCTACAGATACTGATTGAGCAAGGCTGAAGACTTTATGTCCATGGAGTAAGTTCCACATCAGTATACTCTACTTCAGCAAATTGACTGTATGTACGTAAAGATGTGCGGTAAGGAATACAAATCTTCTAAATAGGAACTCAGCATTTTTTAATTAAATGTATGCAACAATAATATCCTGTGGAGTGGTGTTGCTGGGCCTTCCACTGTGTCAAGGGAGATGAGCCAGTTTGTTCCAGCAGACAGTAGGGACTACAATGACATGTTGATGTGTGACTGGGAATTCTCTCAGATTTAGAAACCCAAAACATAAGCTTCCAACATGAGTAAATGAAAAAGAGAGAGAGATATATGCTTTTCCTGAGTGATTCATGCTACCTGAAGACAAGTATGGTGAATTGCCCTTGGATGTGCTTCTCTTTCTCCTTGGCTACATATGGAGTCTTAAATGATAAACATAGACCAGCTACCTGATCTTTAGGTGCCCCATTGCACTTCCGGGCAATCAGTATCATAGCAGTCATCCTGAGAGGGCTCTTTCAGACTTAATCACACCCCGGCTAGGACTGGAACTGGTTTATTTAGTTAATTTTTAAATATTATTATAATTTAGCAGCAAATACCATATATTTGTAAGTAAAGATTAACAGCATGATGTTTGTGCCTTTTAATTTGACGCATTGCCAAAAGTTCAGATAATGAAATAACTCAGCAAGATTTGTTGTACTTCATCTCCTACAGAAGCAGCATGTGCAGCAACATCGCTCCAATAAAAAGTGCCAAATAGTCTTTATGTTAATTATTACCATAAGCTACGCATCAGCCCAGTTTAAAAGCACATTTAAGGATATTTAGGCCAGGATAATAAAATGTAGGAGTTGACTTCTGTTGAAACTTTGGTTGCATTAGTTAATACCATATTTGTAAAGCACTAACATTACAACAGCTATGTTGAACTGGCAATTGGACATTTTCTGTCTCGGTTTTCCCTCCAATTATAATTTACATGCATTCATTAAGAGTCATTTGTCTTGCTCAGCAACTGATCATCTGGAGTGGCTTTACTGCAAAAGTGATTCTTCAACATTGTTATTAAAAAACTACCAATAATTAAAAGTGGCCCTCAATTATCATACAGTGTCGGTGGCCTGCAGTTTTCAACAGTCAGCACCCAATGGTCTTCTGTATCCACTGGTTTTTACCAGAGCTGTTTTTCAGGGAATCTGTGGGATTATGTAATTTAAAATTTAGTTTAAGTAAAATCAGAGCCTGCTTAAATGCCCAGCTGACTCTTATTCCCCTTTCTTACTGTAAAAACAAATCCAAAGATATGTGCTGTCAGGCAGTGTTGCACCTGGCACAGGTTCAGAAAGTGACCAGCTCAGCTGCCAGATAAAGCTTTAATTTATGCCTCCAAAAAATGACCCAGAAATGCTCATTTCAGCACACGACTCTGTAGAACAATGAGGACTCTAGGAATGCTGGCTCCAGCACGACTGGAGGTACAGAGCCAGCCTCTAAGGAGCAAAACGTCTGCACAAGCTGGGACTTGAGTTAGGAGAGTGAGAGACAAAGAGAGCCCTAGAAAGGCAAAAGCACAAAGGAGGGGTGGGTGGAGATCAGTTGCTCACTGGCCATATGAGAGTGATGAAGTGTCAGGTGAGCTACCAGGGAGCAAATCCCTTCTGGTTCTACTCATCCTGACAGTTAAAAAGAGATTTTTAAATGAACCTGAATATGGTGCCTTTATGGCTGCTTTTGTGTTCTTTATTCTAACTTTCACTTCCAAGGTGTACCAGCAAATGCACTCCTGGCAGCATAATAGTCAGAATCAGAATCTGTCCCTTCAGGTGCTGATGGACATTAGTGTTTATGCCACAAAGGCCATGGGTTAGGGGGTAGGATTGTGCTGTGGGCTCATGCAAAAAGTTGCTCCTGAAAAGCAAAATCTAAAACAAAAATTAGAATCCCAGTATTTTATCAGTTTTTAATGACATTAAAACTTCTATGTTGAATTCATTTATATTCTCTTTTTTTGGAAGAGAAATAGAATAACGTATAATACCTTGGTTAGTAATTTATGATGTACATGGATACTTATGGTGCAAGCAGAGCTTGGTGTTCAGTATACATGATGTTTGAATTTGAACGTACCTTAGTGTCTCATAGTTTGCAGATAGCAGTTAAGGCAGGATCAAGATCCATTTATTGAAGTAAAAGTGGTATTTATCGCATTTTTCTCCAGTTTTGCATGCTCCCATTGGATCTTGGAGGCACCTTGAGTTTAGCTTCTGGTTTATAAAGCATGTTTAACCACTTCTGCAGTACATCTTCCACTGAGCTGAGGAACCTGTGGGAATTCAGTTTTGTTCACTCTGAATTTTTACAACACAGAATAAAATGAGTCTCTGTCTAACATCACAATTTTCAAACTGCTTCAAGCCAGAGGCTCTGAAAAGGTGCAGTCCTCTCTCTTTCTGTTTCAGCCAGACAAGAATAAGCACAAGTTGGCATTAACACAATGAGCATTTTCAAATATTTACAACTTTTTTAAACTAAACCTACTATGTTCAATTAATGCAAGCTCCTTCTGCTCCTAAAACAAGAGAGGGCAATACTTGTTGCTTTATGGAGTGTCTGCTCTGTCACGGTGGTTGTTCAAAAGAGATACAGAGCTACTCATCACATCTTGGTGGCAGGGGAGCAGGACAGCATGCTTTGGAAACGTTCTGGCTGTCATCAGAAAAGTCAGAAACTATTCCCCGGTTTTCAGTTTATTTTTCAAAACTTGAAGGCTGATGGTTGTACTCTGTATTTCAAAACCTAATCCCTGCATATCTGTGAAGGACTGGAATTGACTTCATCAAGATAAATGTGCATGCATTTAGGACTTAAAGATAGTTTAAAGTCTCAAAACTCTTCTCAGTAAAAGTAAAAGCATTCTTATTCTCTTATTCTTATTCTTATTCTTGATGCCTGGTGTGTTTCTGTGACTTCAAATTACTGGTAGACGTATCATGTGTTTTACATGCCTTCAAAGAGTGTTTCTGCCTGGTGCTGGTAGGTTTGTGACATCACCAGAAACCTTTATTTCACCTTTCGAAGCACTCTTCTTTATCCCTTGTTTGTGGCTACAGCAGACTCCCATTTCCCTGCCCTTGCTGAAGCCAGATGGCGTCCAGCTGCAGTGCTGAGCTCTTCTGCACAGCCTGGACACATAGCAGGCACCGCACTGTCGCAGCAGCAGCAGTAGTGTTAATAAAGTGCCACCTTCTGATTGCTTAAAGATGTGCATCCTACACTGCGAGTTTCTAAAGACCCCTGAACAAGCAAGCCACTGGCCAAATGCTGTTGTTTGCTCATCTGGAAAAATTCACAGGACTTTCAGTGACAGAAGCATCTAGATTTGGTTAGTGAGGAAACCTCCTTTCTTTCTTTAGATGCAGGGCTGTTCAGAAATAACAAACCCACACAATTTTTAGTTATATTTAAAAGATTCCCGAGTACTTACAGGTTCCTCAGATTTCAGGAATATTTCCAAAGTTCTGTATGAATTTATATATTTGTTATTTTTGCTGAATTATCCTAAGTTTGTGATTATTAAATTTTTAATCCATGTTTCCTTTCTGACTTGTTTACCATTATGATTTCGTAAAACAACAGTGGCTGAACAATGAATTTATAGGATCATCCTCTGCCAAAGGTGCTGATTTTATTTTCTGTGTGGTCAGGATGAAAGTGAAGGAAGGGTTCTTGCTGGACATCTTCTCTTTTTCTCAAGTAGATTTTAATACATTCTGTCAAACCTGTAAGTAAGGTCATTTCATATGAAGCTTCTACATCAAGCCTCGCATGGGCAAATTAATAAGAACAGGAAATCTTTTGCATCAGACCCTGTAGGCATGGGCAAGCCTTTAAAACAAGCCATGCCTAAGGGCTCATTTGGATTTAATTATATGGTGGTTTTGAGCTATTGATATGTGCTAGGATTTGGTATATTTTCACATGCATGGTACTCACCTGAAAGTGCCGATAGTACAAGCCAAATATGATGCCAAGCATAAAATTCTGATGAAAAATTAACTGTCAACTACAAACAAACATCACACACTTCTAAATACGCCTGGTGTTTCAAGTCTGTTTTTGAGAGTGGCATTTTCCATGCTTCATTCCTTTCAAATGCTGTCTCTTAAAATAATCTTGACAGGAAATTGCTGTTTTCTGTCCTTCTCCTCCTAGGAAAGAAGATTGCAGCCACATACACTTCTTGAGGGCTGTTTTCCTATGGTGCCTGTGGCCAGGGGAGGATCTGGGGTAACCCAGCTTCGTCACCATGGGAGGAAATCTGTTGAGCTCACCAGTACCAGGCTTTTTTCTATGTCTTTCTGTGTTCAGCATGAAAACAACTGTCCTCCCATGCCATTCCCAAAGCTTCCCCTCCTCTTGGCTCTCCAGAGTTTCTGGTTTGCAGTTTGGTGCTCTTGGCCATGTGAAAATTTGGGGGTATGTGGTGCATGAGGGCTGGTCAGCCCTGACAACACCCTCTGCCTTCATTTACCATTCTGAAATATCTGCAGAATCAATTCTATTTTCTCAAGGTTATAGCTTATGGTGTATGTGTGCATTTCACTAACTCTTTATTTGAGCTGATAGGTTCTTCTCCAGAGTGCAGTGCCATGGGCTAATGTTTGTACAAAGTGACATTTCTCTGTTTTCCAGTTTAACCTCTAGACTCCCATGCACATGGCAGCCACACACAGCTCACAGACACCCTCTTTGTTATAGTTCTATGCCTTGTTGTCTGGTTTATAAACAGATTGCTCTTTGAGAAGCCTAAAAGCACCAGCAAATGGACACACTCGGTCCTGTGGCTACAGGCAGCATCAGACATATTTTTAAACTGTAGCTGTGTCCTGCTGTTATCCTGTAAGAGCATACACCCCTCACAGCAGAAAGCAGTGTGCCCTTTGGACCTATGTTCATTCCAAAGACATTGTCCATGGAAGTTCTATTCTTTCATTCAATCAGTTAGCCCCCAAATTCTTCCAAGTAAAATAATCATGTGTGAAGATACAGTTTCTAAAAGCAGGGAGCTGTGCATAACACCACTCAGCATCCTCTAACAGTGCTTCCAGCAAGAGTCCTCCTGCCGTTCTGTGCTTGCAGACAAATCCTCTCTTAGTTGCAGCTATAGAAATGCCCTACTGTCGTATAAATAAATGTACATAGTACTGAATCCCTTTCAGTCGAGCTCTCTGGGGAAGCTCAAGTGCACTAAGAATGTGGAGGACCTACTGGACATTACTGTGTACAAAACCCAGAGTACTTAATGATTAGGGCTTTCTGTAAAAACAGAAACTTTTCAGCCAATAAAAAGGGAAATAATTATCTTTTTAGAAAAGCTTTCTTTGATAGTGAATCTAGCTTATGTTTCAGTAGTATCAGCATCTCCAGTTCAGAGCTCCCTAGTCAAAGAGTGACATCAAGCAGCCAAAGAGAGTCCAACAAAGGGCCACAAAGATGATTAAGGGACTGGAGCATCAATCCAATGAAGAAAGGCTGAGAGAGCTGGGATGGACTGTTCAGCCTGGACAAGAGAAGGTTCGGGGGATCTTATCTGTGTGTGTGCATATCTGAAAGAAGGTTGCAAAGAGGATGGAGTCAAGTTCTTTTCAGTGGTGCCCAGTGAAAGAGCAAGAGGCCATGGGCACGAACTGAAACACAGGAGGTTCCCTCTAAACATCAGGAAACATTTTTTTTACTGTGAGGGTAATCGAGCACTGACACAGGATGCACAGGGAGGTTGTGGAGTCTCCGTCCTTGGAGATATTCAAAAGCTGACTGGAGATGGTCCTGGATAACCAGTTCTTGGTGGCTCTGATTGAGCAGCGGTGTTAGGCCAGATGTCCTCCAAAAGTCCCTTCCAATCTCAACCATTCACTGATTTTGTGATCAATGAGACAATGTCTTGCATTTCAAAATATATACTGTAAATCCTTTTTCCCATAGCTTGTTATTGTCATTATTCAGCCTTTGTAGCCTGACTGCCTCAAAGGGGTGGTTAAAATCAACTTAAGAGGTGTGAAGGGAACATTTATTCAGATAGGCTATTTCATTCAAGTATATAAAAACCCATCATTATACATTGCAAGAATCACTCTTTTCTCTGGAAAAAAAAAGAATGCTTTACCATCAATTTATATAAGCTCTACTTTTGTAAGAGAGATGTCCAAATGATTGGTGCCTGCTTTTAATGTGCAAATTGCTGGAGCAGATTTATGCCCATATGATGACACCAGCCTTTGAAACAGAGCTAAATCAAATGAAAGAAGCAGGTGGGCTTTTGTCATGAAAACAACGCAGGTTCTGATGTTCTCACATGCTTCAGAATAACAAATTTTTGCCATGATCATGCTACTCTGAAAAGGGAAAAAAGTCATGACCTCCAGAAATAGTATTCTAATAGACTAACTGAAAATTATGAAGTTCCAGATGTGGAGAAGAATAGACAGCTCACATTAAAAAGGGAGTTAAGCATTCATTAATAAATATTGACATTTACAGTCTGGCCTTGGACATCAATTATTTTTGACTTGGCCCTTGTATCCTGATTATTTTCCTCCTCCTCTTTTTCGCATGCTTTTTATACATTTAGGCCTACCCCAAGAACTTGCTTGCAAGTTCCTAGTAAGTATCTAGGCAATATTAAACTTTTCTGAGTAAACCTGGTGCTTCTTTGCTCTTTATTGCAATTGAATCAATCTCAATAGTTTCAGATCCTGTTTTTTTAATGGCATTTTTAAGGAAGTCAAAGTAGCAAGGAATATTTGAGCCTTCATGAAAAGTAATAACTAAAAGACTTTGGCCAATATTTGTGACTTATTTGTGACTATATTTAGCAACAAGGAAAAAAACTGTGAAAGCCATCTAATAGGCACATGATTAAAGAATTACCCTGTCTCCTAGGAATCTAGTTATGAGAACATCTTCTTCCTTCTACAGTCTAGTACATTAGCAATAGACTAAACCACACCTATACATTGCCAGTTGCCCTGCTGTTTGAGGGAAATTTGCTAAGTTACCCAAAGAGGATCTTTCCCTTCAGAGCTCACTTTCTGTATTTGCTGCAAAAGGCTTGACTTAATCACTTTTCAATTACATCTAAGATCTTAAGTGTTTGTCATGTTTCTGGAAAAAAAAGAATGTTTGTATCTGTATGATAAATTTTGGGAAAGTAAAAGTCTAATCAGGGGTGTTGAAGTACATTTTAAGTATATATTGTTAATAAATACATTTAAAAGAAAGTGACTTTTGTTGACTACGTGTGGTACTCTTAGCTTGATAGCTCACATGATGTCTCTCTTTGACCAATTTGAAAAGAATCCTTTGAAAAAGGATTGAAAGAATATTTGGAAAAGAATGGACCATTTCTGTAAATTTTCAGTTATTCAACATCTAACTTGAATGACATACATGCAAAGGTTCCTCAAAAACTTCAAGAAAACTGCAGGGCAGAGCCAAGATGTTAATTTTACAAATATTTAAATAAACTGAATTTGTTTATACTGATGAGTTTCACTAAAACATTGAAATTTTATCACAGAATCATAGAATATACTGGATTGGAAGGGACCTTTAAAGATCACCTGGTCCAACCCCCCTGCAGTAAGCAGGGACAATGTTACTAGATCAGGTTGCTCAAAGCCCCATCAAGCCTGATCTGGAATATCTGCAGGGATGGGGCCTCCACCACCTCTGTTGGCAACCTGTTCCAGTAATCTACCACCCTCACGTGGAAGAACTTTTTCCTAATATCCAACCTAAATCTACCCTTTTCCGGTTTAAAACCACTACCCCTCGTCCTATTGCTACATGCCCTAGTGAACAGTTCTTCACCAGATTAATTATAGGCACCTTTCAGGTACTAGAAGGTCACTATAAGGTCCCCCAGGAGCCTTCTCTTCTCCAGGCTGAACAACCCCAACCGTCTCGGTCAGTCTTCGTAGGAGATATTTGTATTTTAAACAGCAACAGTAGTTTTATTGAAATGCTGCCATTTTTCAACCGCTTCCCACA
Organism: Mesitornis unicolor; assembly: GCF_000695765.1. Taxonomy (NCBI): domain Eukaryota; kingdom Metazoa; phylum Chordata; class Aves; order Mesitornithiformes; family Mesitornithidae; genus Mesitornis; species Mesitornis unicolor. The sequence continues at coordinate 41,088 of NW_010201455.1, forward strand.
TTTAAACTCCCCCAAAATGTGTACATTACTTTAATTAGAATAAGAGAATTGCTATTTAATATTTTATTAATAAGAAGGAAGCTTTTGTTTTTCCAGACTAAGTTAGAATGTGAATAATTAGTCTCTGCTCTAAGTCAGTCAGTACACTGACACACTGTACACAAGCCAGATCATAATAATCTCTGAAAAATCACCCTTTAACAAAAGTTATTATTATATTTTTAAGGTTTCACTGTGAACCTGCATTAATTTGTAAAGGTATTACCTTAACAGCTGTCTTTGACAGTACACACATTTGGTGCTCAGCAAACCATGAACATGACAGACAGTGTTGAAGCTCTAGGACAAGGTAGGCACAGGCTCTGCTTGGGACTTTTGAATGTCAGAAGGTCCCTTTTATATTTGTATTACTGCAGGACCAGCCTGGAACTTTTGGAGCATCACTACAATGGTTAGATGCAGTACCAGCAGGGGAAAGTAGGACAGTACTTATTTCAACGTAATTATAAATCTCATAAAATTTCCTCCATTTATCACTTCTTTACTAAGACTTCTAATAGAAATTGACCCAGATGAACTTTATTTAATTATAAGCTTTGGCTTTTCATCCATACGGTAATGATTTCTGCCTTTGCTGCTTTTTGCTAGATGCAGATATTGAACGTTTTATTGGATTCTCATACTGTCAAAGAGCAGTTTCTAAATATTTAAAATAATTCTTATAACATTCTCATGCAATGGCTGCTGAGCAAGTCAGTGTCTTTGAAAGAATTACCTTTCTGTTGGTTTAAGAAGGCATCTCCTGCCCTCCCAGCTGCAAAGTAGTACCTGGCTACCTTGTCATGTCCACCGTGACACAAGGTGACACAAGTCAGTTGAAACTAAGGGACTTACAAAAGAGTAACATTCAGGTTGAGAGCTGTAACTTCTATAATGTTGTTGCCTCTGTTTCCAGCAGCCATGTGAGCTTACCTGAAATCACCATCCTTGGCTGTGCATTGCTGTGAAACATTTCCACTTACAAAAAAACTCCACACATTTCTTTCACTCCAACTTTGAGAGGCAAAACCAAGCTCAGACAAGTAGTGAAACTTCAGTTTTTCCTGAATCTGCTATCTGATTTAGCCCCAGAAAGATGTATTCTTCGTTTTTGGCTACACTGAATTTGCTATGGGACATCATGCAGATGAGATAAAATCCTGCATTAATTCTATGACTGTTTTTGCCTGTTATACTGATAGTGCTGAGCAGATGCTGGTCTTAATTTCCAGCTCTGCTTTCTCCTTTCCACTCCACTAGTGGGCTCCAGGTGGCGGCACAGGCACCATTTCCAAAGCTGGTGAAAAGGTTTGGCATGAAAAGGTTCTGATTCAAATTATTTTGTCTTTTCTGTTCCAGGATGAAATTCATGATGAAAACACAGCTGAAATTTTAAATTGTAATCCCTTTTAGAATTTTCTTCGTGAAAATTATTCTTAGAATCATCTGTGGCAGTTTTGATTTCTCAAAAGCATATTTTATCACTGAAAAGTTATAGTTACAGAACTAAACTAAGCCAAACCTTATGATAAAGCTATTGTGAAAAAAATTCCATGTAAGTAAGAAAATGAATGTGTTTAAAGTAATTTATCCAAGATTATTTGAGTTAAATAATACCCTCTAGTCATTTTATGGCTATTTATAGGACTTCTGCTCTTAGCAGAAACACAAGACTGGCAGGGAATACTTGGGTCCTGAAATCCTCCCATTTGCAGTTCCAGGTACAATAGCATATACACTTTTAATGCAAAAAGCACCTCCTTAAAGCAGCCCAAACTAGTGAGGACCAAAGAGCACTGAACGTTAATGGTGGTGACAATTGCATCTTTATGCACCGACCAAAAGCTTAAATAATGTGCGGATTATTGGGGGTTAAGAAAGAGAATGCCCAAAGAAAACAACAGCAAGAAATAAATATGAAGTATGTAAACAGCAATGAAAGGTAATATAAAATTGTAGGGTATGGCTGCCCATTAGATACAAACTGACACCAGTAAGATTATAGGCTTTAACAATGTTTTTGACACACTGAGAAAAGCACCCTGTATTTCAGATGCTTATGAGTATTCATTCATACACTATATGCTCTCCTTCCTGTGCATAATTCTGCTTTTTTCATCATATTGACTTCCTTTCAAACACCCTGCAGGAGTCTGTGCTTCTCCCCGAGGCAGAGTTCGCTCTGAGTATCTTCTCTCATCCCCTTGCTATCACCACTAGATAGATCAGACTCAGAAATGCACACTTTCCCAAGTGCTTCTGTTTTGTGTCTGTTCTTTCTCTTTTGTATGGATATAAAATCTGGATGACAGATTAATTATGGAAAGCAATGTCACCTCTCTCTTGTTTCAGCACATTTCATCCAGTTTTGCACACACAGAAAGTAAAATGTATTACATGAAACCTCAAGAGGGCCTTTATGATGCAAACAATTCAATTTTCTTTTCAGTAACAGAAAGAGAAACAAGTAGGAGAAGACCATTTCCTGAGGGACGACAGCACCAAAAAGAATTTACCCACTATAACACTGAGAAAATACAGTCTTTTCTTAGAGAATGACTTTAAAAGCCATCAGCTAACGATAAACAACTTTCTTACTAAGAGCCAGATTTCCATTTCCTAATTCCAGGTGTCATGGTACTGCAAAAATATATTTTTCTACAAAATAAGTAAAGTAGATGTGAAATCCTTACAATTTCAAGGGTTTTTTTTGGGAAGTCATATTAAGTCAGCTTGCATGAGAGTTGAAAATACAAAGGCTAAACACAAGTAGTTTAAGTTATTTTTCCAGAAAGATACAATTTGCAGTCAAGTAGCCACTGAATCAGGTTCACTAAGTGAATATGTGCTCTGTTCATTCATTAAACAAATTAAAGTGCTCTGTTTAACACAATGGACCTTTGCCTGCCTCTATTTGGAGCAGTCCATTCTGAGGACTGTTTTCTAAGCTAACCTCATGCACCATTATGGTCTTTTTTCAGCTTCCAGCCCCAGGAAGATCTCTCTGGGTTGCTAGAGACTGTTGCACCTCTGTCTCTGGAAAACTTTCCATCTTGGATGCTCTCTCTCAGGATTAATACTCAAATAAACCCCAGGAAATAGACTTTAATGATAGGCTTTACCATCAGACTTCATTATACCAAAACTTTTGACTTCAGTAAGTGGATTCCCTGAACCAGAGCTGAAAGACTAAGCTTTATATCTTAATTCTGAAACTCTTCATTAACTAACTTCATGGATCTGCAGATGAATTAATTTGTCTTGCTAGCAGAGCAGAACAAATAATAAAAATTTGCCTTTCTGTGCATGCACGCTCCCAGAGCTTCTTTACACTTACTTTCAAAAAAGAACCTTCGAAATGCAGAAATAAAATCTTGTATGGAAAACAGGTTTCTCTTTGTTTCTCTCATTTGGGTCCCAAACACGTGAATAGATGCTATATTCCTGCAGCAGTTTTGGTGTGGATTCTAATCAAACCCCATACATCGTTTGAGTGAAACGCGCAAGTTGAAGGCTTTTTGAAATGCTGTAATGACAACTGGGCAGAATGAAGGACAAAAATCAATGAAATGGAAATGTTCAGTCCCATTAAAGATATGATAAACACAACCTAATTTTCTGCATTTGTACTAAACTAGTCATCTGCCTTACCCACGTCAGTAATTTTGCATGGGTTACAAGCAGAACTTTCAGATTATTATCGGCAAAGCACTCTTTATCTTTTCAGATTGCAGTGAAGTTAGAGAAAACAAAAAATAAACATATCTTTTAAAAGCTTTAAGACTGCCTATGTCTTTGTACTCCAGTGCCTTGAGGAGCTGATTATTCTACTCTTTCATGGGTTTCAGAAAAGGCACAACCAGTAGTGGCTTAGGACCACCTGGAGTACTACATCCAGTTCTGAGGCCCCCAACACAAAAACAACATTGAGATGCTGGAGCGGGCCCAAAGGAGGGACATGGAGATGATCAGAGCGCTGGAGCACCTCCCTTGTAGGGATAGGCTGAGAGATTTGAGGCTGTTCAGCCTGCAGAAGAGAATGCTCTGGGAGGACCTTATTGTGGACTTCCAGTACCTGAAAGGGGCCTACAGGAAAGCTGAGGAGGGACTTTTTACAAGAGCAGGTAGCAAGAGGATGAGGGGGAATGGTTTTAAACTGGAAGAGGGTGGATTTAGACTAGATATTAGGAAGAAATTCTTTACTGTGAGGGTGGTAAAAGACTCGAACAGGTTGCCCTTGGAAGTTGTGGCCAGGTTGGACAGGGCTTTGAGCAACCTGGTCTAGTGGGAGGTGTTCTTGCCCATGGCAGGGGGGTTGGACTGGAAGATCCTTAAGATTCCTTTCAACCCAAACCATTCTGTGTTTCCATGATTCTATGACGAGGATGTCTGAGAGCAGCAGACAGGCTGTTCTTGTGAGCAAGCCTGGCCCTGTAGCCTGGGTCTGCATCTCACACTGTTCTCACTCCCATATCCTCACTCTCCTACCACCACGTCAGCACCTACAGCTAGGGCAGGAGTTGCACTTGCTTCTCAAAACCCACCAAGCAGTGGGTGCTAATAACGTGACAGCTAAAATATTAGAAAATGATTGACAGCATGGATAAAACAGATCTTTCGATCAATCTAATTTTGGGGATGATAAGAGAATTTGGAAGTATATAGCTACTGTACAACATCAGGATCGGATTTCGATAGAGATAATTGCAGAGCTATTAAAAATATTACTAGGATTTGTGTCATTTTGGAGTAGTACCAGACGTAGACAGAAGAACAAATTGCTAGCACAAAAGTATTATAAGTCATGTTGGTTTGCAATAGCAGGGACTCAGTGACCTAACAGGGTCTAATATTTTTTCTTCCTAATGTGATCAAGAGTGAAATCAACCCCGTTGCCTTATCTAGTGAAGACAGATTATATGGATATATCCTCTGTGCTGTAATCTGCATCCCACCATTGGCCAACCACTCCGTGAAATTTCATAAGGGACTTCTGGGATATTGCATGATCACTGACCAGGAAAAAAAGAAGTTACTTTTTTCAAGAACTAAATGTCTGACGTACACAAGTAAGTTACTGCCTTGCTACATAAACATGACTCTCCTGAGGATCAATGTCTGTGTGCCTGTTCTTGGTTTGAACCAAACATCAGGGAAAACATACTTTCTTAAATCTGTTTTAAACTCATGCTTTCCGGCCACTGTCAGGTTGCTGGCAGCTCCCTGGGGCTGGGGGGGCTCAGGTTGTTGAGGTAGGATCCCCACTCCAAAGGCTTCTGGGCAGTGGGACAGGCCCCAGCAGGCGAGGTCCTGCCCTGGCCACCCCAAACCAGGCAGCAGTGCAGGTGACTTCTGTATATGAAGTGTTGATATTCCTTCCAGAAAAAAGTTTAAACACATTAAGTAGCAGCAAATCTTCATATCAGCCTGTGTGGCAGAAGTTAATTCATGGCACAGCTTCTGTTTTGGTATTTCTATAAATTTGTGTAACATGCTTAAGTTCACTCAATCTTTTTCTTCCAGTAGTTTTAGCCTTTATTTCTCACCAAGTCACCAGGCAAGTTATTTCTTTGAACATGAAAACAGTATGTTCAAAATGAAAGCTATTAATTTATAAGTGTTATAGAAGGAAGACAGAGGTTAATGGCAGTGGAGAAACCAAAGAGAAACTACACAGTTGCTCTTTTTGTCTTATAAACAGTTATCACAGATAACAGCTTTTAGTCCTCATATGTTTTTCTTAATTCACTAATCTCCCCCTCATTCTGTTTTTGCATTCTTTCCCCTGATTAATTAATTTAAAATCTACTTTACAGTGACATTCCTTGCACTTCACCCTCCCTTTTTCTTTTCAAATCTTCTTTGCCCTCTTTGAACATAGTGCCTCCCAAATAATTCACTCCTGGATCACAGTTGCTTTGGTAAAATAGTGAAGCCACCAGTCTTCTGCCCTTCAAAGTGCAATGAAATACCTTTTTTTGTTGTTGTTGTTCTCTAGATAAATAGGTAGGAAAACCTTAAAGAAGTCCCCTTATGCAAAATCTTAATTTTCAAGTAGAATTTTTTCAGTTTTTCTCTATGATCTATGGAAAGATCCTTCTAATGAAAAATAGCTCAGGTTGTTGAAATTTTCATATGGAAGATAGCATTTCTTATTAATCTTCCTGGAATCTTGTATGTCTAATAAAATTATATATAATTTTGTCATTTATACCTTCTATTGCAATTATGGTAGAAAAACTGACATCTGCTTTGTATTTGAGAAAATCCTGAGGAATAAATTTACTGGAAAACTTCCCATTGTCTTTCACAGGCCCAGGAGCAGGATCTATATGTTGTAAACTATAAAGTCAGCTCTCTCCTTGCTTCTGGAGCTGAACATCACAGGGCTGCTCTTGTGTGCCTCAGCCCATAGAACAGATCGACTGTATGGTCAGGAAAGTCTCCTGCCCACATTGATGTGACAGTGAAAAATGTTCACATGCCCTTTCAGTGATTACAGAGCTTCAGGCTGATAATATGCAGGGGTACAAAATTAAATTTGAGTATTTCCTGAGTTGTCAGTCTGAGTAAGAGAAAATAAATTGCTGTTTTGTATTCCAAAAGCTTACCCAAGAAAATTTGGCCTTGTGTATTAACTGTATCTTGACACAGAAGTATCCAAACCGCATTAACATTATATAAAACTATTGCAATTAGTCTCTTCAGATTAGTTAAAGAGTTAATGGTCTCTATTATTGTTTCAGCTTCTGAAATCATATTCTCTATTTCCACTCATGTAAAGCACAAGTTGGAGAATCTCCTGTGTGAACTCAGAACTTCTTTATTGCCATAGTAAATGTTGGAAATGCATTACTTCCTGTTTGCAAATGCCAAAAGATGGAGACCCCAGGTATCTCTAGGTTCATTGGTTTAGTATTCTTGACTGGAAAAAATGAGCCTTTTATATCTACTCAAAATTGTATTGCTTCAGCTTCCAACCATTTTTCCTGCCATCTTAACGAATATCAACTCTTCTCACAGTTGTAGACAATACAAAAGACACTTCTTAAATGTCTATTGGGCCTACTTTTGTTATATTCTCAAGTATACTAAGGCATGTTTTCCAGAAGTCAAATCTCTTTCAAACCTTTTTCTAAATATGAGGGCTAGAATACACAGAAAATTTCAGAGAATATGCAGAAAATTTTGGTAATGAACCCATAAATGTCATCCTCAGAGATAAAGTAAATCACCCAAACCTACTTGATATTTGCTGTATTTCTGGATACAAAGCTTTTATTTGCAGAATTAATCTGAGAAGGTAAGATTCTTTATTTATCATGACACCAGAGCCTCATTTACTGTCCCTCACTTGATAGTACCATCCAGAACCTCAAACGTGTGAACCTCATCTTCTGTTAGGAGATATTCAGCTTTACCTATCTTTGTGGCTTGAGTCCAAGGCCACCTAGATTTTCTTGTCCACACTGTTTTTTCTAGCTTAGCTGGAACTATATCAGCCACGTTCTGTTCCTCAGCAGCCTCTGCTGTGCTCTATGAAGCTCTGTTTAACACCTTACCCTTTATTTTTTTTACTTTCATCTCTACATTCTCTTTAACTAATAGTAATATAAACTATTATTAACTAAAAGCAAAAGACATTTCACCATACAGTGCATGAAATATACCTATTTCTAAAAATTATCAATATTATAATATATACATCCCTTCTTTTCTACTCAAGGTTTATTTTATGACACAATTTAATATTAAACATTTATATTCAGTGACAGCAAAATTTCCCTTCATGTTACTGGAAAACTTGAGTAAAACTTGGTCATGGATACAAATTAACTCCTGAGTTTTCCCTCCCACTCTTTATCAGTAAGATAAGTACATAAATCTTGGTCACGCGATACTTACTGAGCTAGTTCTGCTGTTGCTGGAAAGGAGCACTGAAAATGCTATGACTTCAGGGAGACTGTCAGATGCAGATTATGAATGTTAGACTGAATCAGCCTTCTAATTATAATAGCTTTTAAGGTTTCCATAGAAGTGCATTAGTCTCTGCAAGTCTTGCAGGTGAAATATTGTGACATTAACTGGCAGCTCTATTCACACTGAAAGTTATTTATCACAGTAGTAAAATTTAAAGAAATTACATGATTACATGTAACTGAAAAATTATTTTACCCATGTGGTTCTATCTGGTTACATCCTGTGCATTGAAGTCTCCCAGGTGTGTGATAATTTAATAATAATCAATTGTTTGCCTTACTGTTTCAGCACCATATGTCAAATTGCAAAAGGAACAATAATGACAAGAAGAATTTATGTCTAAAGGGGTAGTTGCATATATACATATTTGAACTCTTTCTTATATTTATTGAAATATTTAAGATTTCAAATTGCAATATACATTTTCTTTTGAGAGCTTCTGTTGCTCCAAATGATTTAAAGGACACAGAATTCAGTTTCCAAGGTGTGATGGTCTGAGTTTTGGTGGCAGTAGCTTCAGTTACTATTGATTCTTGATGACTGCTAAACACTGATTTCTTTTTTTCTGCCCTAATGTTCATTTTAGCAAGTTAATATTACAGATCCATGACTTAAAAATATAGCTCAAAGCCTGTAAATCAAAGTTATAGAAAGAGTAAAATCTGGTTTGATATCTCACATGGTAGAATTTCTACTCCCTTGAATCCACTCCCATTATGGAAATTTCTCCAGGACAAACACTCTAGAAAATTCTGGCCACAATTTGGACAGGAATATAAAACCCACCTAAAATTAAAAACAACAACAAAAAAAATAAATTTTCAACCTCATACATAGCTCCCAACATACTTCAGACACGGGAACAACTAGGTCTTTGTAAAAAGGCTGCAGGTCAGAGCAACCCAGCCTTGTTTTCCTCAAAGCCCAGTGTATTCCTCCTGTGCACCACAGAAAAGAAGGGGACCATATAACTATGGAAAGGAATAAAAAAATATCTGTAAGGATCTTCTTCATGTGTTGCCACAGGTGGTACATGGAGACTGCATAGTCTTAGAACTGCAGGGAAGAAGTGGAAAGGGTTACGCCTCAGCCCACTGAATGTCTTCACAGGGAAAAGGGTCCATAACCATAGGAGTGTCACACTGTTTCTTTTTGGTGCCAGACGTGCCTTCAGACTTTTGCAACATGAGACATCTGAGAAAGCAAGCAGGTGAGAAATATTTCAAAATGGGCATTCAAAATTAAGGCATATATTTAAAGTCTTAACACGTTTGCATGTTCAGGATATTTGTAAAATAGGGAAA
>NW_010201455.1:50441-58230 GCF_000695765.1 Mesitornis unicolor
TGTCATTTCACAAAATATGAAAGTAATTATATGTGTAACATTTACATAATATAATGAGGAGTGTCACAGAAAAAAAAACAACAAAAACAGAACACAAGGAAATCAGTACTGGTGTTCTCAGAGAATGGCATGAATGAAGTGAATTAAAATAAAGCATGAGACTACTCACTGAAAACTGACTGTAAAACCAAATGTTGAATGGGTGCTCATTCACTGAATATCTTTCATTGTGTGCTGTAAATGAAGCAGAGTTCCCAGGAAAACATAAACACAAAAGACCTCCATCAGGCTCTTCAGTCCATCTGTGTCCTTCTCAGGGCAGTGAAACAGAGATCAAGTTGCAGGAGACACAGCAAGACAAGGCGAAGGTCTATAGAGATACGGCTCTGAATCTTATTTTTTCCTCTTCAGAATTGTTCTCTGTTTCATACTTAATGTGACTTAATTGCATTTGCACAAATAATTTAAATTCTTCTATTTAATAGTTATTGAGTTCTTGACTTTGTATTCTCAATAATGCTGTGTGTGCGCGTGCACACACCGTAACATTGCAATGTAAATATCTGCAATGAACTGAGCAGCAGTTCATAACCAAAAATTCATAACAAAATTCATCATGTTATCTTCATTAAATTGCAAAGCTGTTTAATTTCATCCTTCAAAAAAAAGGATTTTGGACTCTTCACTGTACAACCTGTCACCTTTTCTGCACCCTAACCTTCCATTATGAGACTATCAACTGATTTATTACAATATTTCTTCATGTTTTGAGAAACTAATGTACTCAGTGGTGAAAGCCTCTTTTACTATTTGATATACCAGCCCTCAAAAAAACTGAAGAAGTGAGACAACCATGGACATACAGTGCCATACAAAAAGAAAAGGACAAAAAAATCCTCCTAAAACAAGACAAATCAAAGATAGAGGAAAAAAAGGAAAACTCTCGTTCAGAAACTCTGCAAACAGTGCTCATCTTATGCACCTTTTCTCTGCTTCTGCAACAAAGGCATGACTGTGTGGCCTATTTACAGCCTGTAGCATCCTTCTCAAATTAATCAGGAACATCTTCTGCTGAATCAGGTCAGAAATCCAATTCAGCTGTGAGACTTTCAAGTAACACTTTCCCCTAGTAATGCTGCATGTTTTTATGCACCTATTTTTTTTTTATTTGTAGGGAGTCGAAAGCAATCAGGAATTCCTTGGTCACTGTCACAAATAACTTACTTTTGATACTCTATTCATGCAAGTTTAATCAACCTTCCCTTCTCTTCTCCATGATCCTCTACTCTCTCTGCTTAAATTAGATTGTGAACTCTTTGGGATAGAGAACTTATTATGTGTTTATTTTATGCTGCCTTGCAAAACACATACTGAGACTGTAATTTCTAATCAAATTAATTAAAAACAGACCAAAAAGCAAAAAACTTAATGGAACAAATTGGTTATGAAGCTGACATACAATACCTCCTTGTGAAAGAAAGTACAGGAGATAGATGTGCTGTCTACACTGAAGTGAGAACTAGAAGGAAAGAACAACTTTTCTGTGTTTCCATCATTTTGTCTGAACTGTCTCAGAGCAGAGACAGGCTTTGATTCACTCAATTGTGTTAATATTTGTAGACTCTTTTTCTCTGTATATTCGTTTTTTGGCCTAATCACAGAATTATTTCACTTTACCACTACCACCCTCAAAACAAACAAACAAACAAACAAACAAACAAACCCACAGAACTGGTATTGCTAGGGGCACACACTCTTACTTATTAAGCTATTATTTGTTTTGTATTGTCAGGGCCAACTGTTGCCTCCCTGTATGTTATGTGAGGGCATTTGTAATTGCAGGTACAATTCAAAGTAGAACACAAAAGATTTCATTAATTGCTTTCTTTTGATATTGTAGTTTATCTCATAATTAAATTTGTTATAATAATCTCTCTTTTTCTTTTTTTTTTCATGAGGGAATAAAACTTTTTGCCAATGTTAACAGATTAGAGTAAATCAAAGCAGATTCATGTAAAATTAGAGTATCTTGTCTAATCTTTATTTTTAAATCATTATGTTTCCTGGCATGGTGCATCTGTGCATTTTTGTGAGGCCTCACATAAATGGGAACAGGAGAATTATTCTACTTCATCACATTAAGTATTCTGCATACACCTCTCTATGTCCTATTTTGCATTTTTATTATTTGTAATTACTTAGTATTTGAGATGAACCATTGAAATGAAAGAGAATGTATTAAAGATGATCTGAAAACATATTAATAAACAATATTTAAAAAAAAACAGGATTGGAATATGAACATAGGAGGTGCTGGGACATTCAGCAGACATGAGAGTTGAGAAACTAAAGTACGATTTTCAAAAATATTGAATAGCTAAGAAATACAAGTACTTATTTGAGAAAATTCTGAGTAACTCCTGTTGCTTTTTTCGGTGAAACCAGCTTCTAAATTTGTTTACGTTAAAATAATTTTGAAAAATTTACCTTAACTTACACCTAAACTTACCTATGTGAGAGCAGAGAGCTTGGTGGCAGTATGGGATGATGCACAGAGTTCTTCTTCTAGCACAGTTCCTGGCACAGTTTGTCCTGGACTTACTTCTGCTCTCCAAGACAATCCCTGAGCACCAGGAGTTAACAACAGTCAGAGACTAGGATAGGTTTTGGATGTGGCTACCCCATTTTGAGCAATAAGGGAACCTAGGTGTACAGATGTGCAGACACAGCCCAGGAATCTTCCTTCCAATGCCCTTGTCCAGTGCAGCAGTGGGGTGTCATGGCAAGGAAGGGCAGTTTTAGGGACCTCACTATAAACAATAGTTTGGGAACCCTTGGTTTACATGATCTTCTAATCTAGAAGACAGAGACAAATACAGCTCTTCTACAAAGGTGCATGAATAATACCTTTGCCTGATCAAAATGAGGTTACCAGAATTTTCTCTGTGGTGAAGATGTGTATTCTGTCCATGGAAAGTATGACTTGACCTCACTCAGACACTCCTCTCCTTAGGACCACAAAAATACATCAAAAACTCTGTCTTTATGACTTCAAGAACATAGAGATGGTCACAGTAAGGCAGCAGGGAGTGCGGGGTTCCCACTGTAAACAGGATTAAATATTGCATTTCATGCAAAAAAGTGCATGAAGGATTTACTGGGTACATTTTCCCTAATCCTTGTATGTCATACAAGTGGGATTCACTGGTTTCTTTCTTTTTTTTTTAGAGCTGACATGTTCTTTGGATTTCATGACATGAACATAGCTATCTGTCTGCTAGATAACTCATGTCTTTCAGTTCAGCAGAAACATTCATTCCAAAGAGGAAACCAGATGTAGTTTTCAATCTCGATATTTTTTTATCTCAATTATGGCTGTTTTGCCTGTTATCTCAGTTATTTGCTGTTTTTACCATATTGCTCTGTTTGAATGTGCCATATGCCAGTCATAATATAACAATGCAGATCCAAGCGGGAAACATTGCTTTGAGCTCACATTATAATAATAATGAAATACTTCTAACCAGCGTAGAAAGCTGTGCCTATTACACATACGAACTTCCTCGTAAAAAAACATGGAAAGAGCAGTGACACAGAATGATATAAACTTTGCACAGATTATCCTAGTCATGGAACTCCCACAGGTAAAAGGAATTAAGTGAAAGGAGATAGGTCATCTAATCTAGAACACATCATGGGCTGTAAAGTACCTCCCAATGCCCTTTAAAAAATGTTTGGTTTGCAATGAAAGACTCAAAACCTGACCACGAAGCACCACAGAAGGAGAACAGGAAAGACAGTCATTATCAACATCAGAGCTGACGATGTGGCTCTAAACCAGTGAAAGATTCAATCTTAGTTTCATTAAGTTTGTTTTCCCTTACACACCCAGAGGGAATCCATTACTGCACCTCAAAACTGCATTTAAAAAACTCAAATAAGCCGATTCCTGGGGAACTGCCCTGGAGTTAGCTACCACTTCCTATGAGGTACTTCTCTTTCAGTACAACCTCCAGTAACTATTAAATACATAAAGCCTTATTCTCTCCTCTTCACATTGTCTCATTAACAAGATGTACCTGAGACAAATACTGGAAAAGGAAAGACAAAAATCCAACAAAAATCCATTACCTCAATAGATTTTTTTCCTCCTGTTTCCCCTATGTGAAAAATGATCACCTCTCAATGATCATTTTTGTTGTTAGCAGTAGCATCAGAATAAAAAAGTGAGTGCTAATAATATCAGTGTTTGGGAAAATCATTTCAACATAAATCTTTATGAAAACTCATGTTTTAAAGCTTGTACCACAGCTGAAGTTTGCTTCATACTACTTCACTGTGATCAAAATGGATGCACAGCTGGCTGAGAAAATCAAATAAGGATTAAGTGAAGCACACTGTAATGCTGCCCTAGGCCTGTGTCTACAAGCTGGAATCAGGTGAAAGCAGTAGAAAACTGCCTGTATCCTTTATAAATGTACTTTTTTCTGGCCCACTGTTCAGGTTCCCCTCTATATAACCCCAAATTTAGAGATGAAAGACATGATGCAACGGCTGTTTAATGTATGAAATGTGATAGCTGAGCCTTGGCAAATGTTAACTTTGGAGTTCTTAACCCCAGGCAAATGTAAGCTGTTTCAGCTATGCGTTGTGCACTGAACTGGGTGAAATAACTTCTTGTATTTCAAGAAGTGGTTGCATGTGGGCAATTCCTCTAACTATTACATGGTTGAGTCATGGTCATTTCTTTGCTCATGAATCCTTAGAATTACAGATTTTGAGCCTGCCTACCTGAAAACCAGCATAAATCAGGTAAAAATTCTCAATGCTACATGCACATTCAATTGTTCTAAGAGATTAGAATACCTAAATGATGATAGGATGGTCTAGAGAGTCCTCTTTTTATGAAAAGTTGTCTTTAGATATTATAATGGCTGTAACTCTCTCTGTCTGAGTTACTTTATTCAGACATCTTTACCCATGTGTAAAGAACCTATGTAAGTAGAATCAATACCACTTAAAAGTAATGATTATTAGCTAAAATGCACTATTGAGAACTGGGTTTACCAAGCAAGCAACTAAATGCATTATTAACTTATACTTTGCCATTTTGGTGCTTTTCATCTTGAATATTTAGGCTACTAATAATCACCATCTGAACAACCCAACTGCTGTAATTTTACCTTTTTTACCCAGCATAGCTCCGCTTTTCAGACTATTTCACAGCTCTTTCTCATCATTTAGTGGTTTCTGCAGCAGCACGAGCTAACATCAGATGGCTAGGGCATGTCGGAGATGGGACTTGCTCCTTGGAAAACAAGGACCTGAGCTGTGAAGGAAGGGTTTTATAGAGTGCACCTCATAGGGCTAAATAAGATTTAGAGAACACCTAAGTTATTCTGTGAAAGAAACAAGCTCTCTATTTCCCTTCTTTGGAAGATGAGGTCTGGATTGGGTATCACCTATGTTGGCAATGAAAGCTGCTACTTCTTGTGGAAGCAAATTACTGCTCTCCACTGCTTCATGGAACCTGACTGGGTTAGCTAATACTTCTTATCCCAGTGCATGGTTGCAGTAAGTTAATATTGGCTATGCCTCCAGAAAAATCTTCCTGACAAGACATTTGTGACTTCAAAGATTTTTTTTTCCTCTGAGCAATGAACACTCTACTAAGTTTGGGGTAAAAAGAAGAAATAGTAACTATTTTCTGAAAGAAAGATTCACTGTAGAAAAGTTTCATTTTCTTTTTTGCTACGTTATCCATATATTAATGGAGTTTCCCATTTTACTCATAAAATCACAGGTAGTTCTTTATACTAAATGACTTGTAGCAGGTTTTTAATTATATTTCAGTATCTCAAAATCTGTACCTCAAATGAAGTCATATGATGCACTGATGTAACTATCTACTGAACTGTCTTAAAGCTGATGTACTTCTCAGGTTTTTTCCCTTAAAAAGAGGTAGTATGTCAAAAGCCAGTTCTTAATGTGTGCATTCAAAATGGAGCAAATCTGACTGCATTTTAATTCAATGTAATTAGTTTAATGTAATTTAGTTTTTAATTTCTGCAAATCTGCCTCAGAATTTTATGTTGATAAATCAGACCTCATATTTCAGTATCAGAAGACCCAAGTCTTTAGGTAAAACAAATTAAAATTATGTGCAGGGGAGTGCAAGAGATACGGCCACAACAACATCTTTCCAATCTCTTCACTCAGCATCTGCTAGTTATCAGAACAAACCTTCCTGTTCAGTCAACACCAGAAACTGCAGTGAACTTGCTCATACCCATCTCCTATATGTTTTCCACTTCTGAAACAACTGTGATGCTGTTCACTGACCTTTTGAACAATATCTCCTAGAAATGACCTTCTTATGCTGGTTTCTAGTAGAAGGCTTTTTCAAGCCATTCTACTTTCAAGCTCAAATCACTGAGAAGTAAACATTGGTTTATAGACAACAAAATGAGTGAAGCTTGGTTTGTCGATATGTGAAGATGAATGTGGATTCCTTGGTGTTTCACAACATCTGAATTTGCAGTAAAATTAACAGAATCTCTCTCTTCATGTGCATCTTTCCTCTTCATATAGCTTTTATTTTCTTTTGCTTTCACTGTATGTTACACAAGAGGGAAAATTCAGGATTGAATCAGTAACCCAGCTTGTGTTTAAACTGCTACGAACATGAGAATGCCTCCCAGCTCTCTTGGCTGAAATACAAAACATTTTGCCCCCTAGGAATCAGCTGCCTGTAACATAGGCCAGGGTAAGTGTCTTCGCTTTTCAGGTAATTTGAAGTGACTAGTAGATCCATTAGAATGGATTAAACTGTTTCCAGCACCCACACTGCTTAGAGGCTGCTCTTGATCTGTATCTTTCCAGCACATTTACCTTTGGACCACACCTAATTCTCATTCTTGCCACTTCAGGAGTTGTGAGCACTACAGGAACCAAATGTCTGTGGAGTGTTAATCATAGAAACATAGAATGGTTTTGGTTGGAAAGACCTTTAAGATCATCAAGTTCAACCATTGATCCAGCCCTAAATTCACCACTAGACCCTGTCCCAATGCACAACATCTGATCATCTTCTAAACACCTCCAGGGATTGTGACTCAACCACCTCCCTAGGCAGCCTGTGGATTGTTCTTCTCTACCTGTATTGTAACCTATGGCCGTCCTTGGCTGTGCTAGTAAAACCACTGTAAGTCCAGAATAAAATGTAAAATGGGACAAACTCCTTTTGTCTGTGTTTTGATTACAATGAAACCAGCCAGAGTGGTACATGGAGACAAAGGAGTTTGTGAGACTATAAAGATCCTTAATTGTCACTTTAGTTCTATTTTTCTGCAGATGGCATACCCTTTCAACTTTCAGTTTAATTCTATGTGTATAGTATGGATCCATGCTTTTAATTAACTTCTGTTTAGTAAATAGATATTCAGACATGGTTTAGCACTGCAATTAGAAGACTAGGGTTAGGTTTGAGCCCTACTGTGCTAATTAAAATACTTTTGAGATCTGTTGTTCATGCATTAAAATGTCAAGCAATTGACAACCCATAAGTGAAAAATTGATTCAATTATCAAGCTAGCCAAAATGTGCTGCTCTTATTTTCCTTTGTCTTCTTTTTTTTTTTAAGACTTAAGATTTATTATGGCCATTAGAAATACAGATGTTTATATGTCTGTGTCTTGGAATTAATTTAACTTTGCTGTTCCTTAATGCTGTTCTGCTTGCTGTAAGACAGAATTATCAATAGCTCCTTCAGTGTAAGAAACTGCTGAAC
>NW_010201455.1:58261-65371 GCF_000695765.1 Mesitornis unicolor
AATTTTGATCTGGAAACAAATGACTGGTATTTCCTACTTTAACGGGTGGGATGCATCAGCAACTTCCTACAACTGTTCTGCTGGAATTGAGAAAATCTGACTGAATGCTCCAAATGTATAATATGAATCTGTCTTGGGAGCTAAGTGTACCATAGAAGTCTAAATAGACTAAATAAGAGAAGAAATGAAGAATAATTGTGAACAATATCCAGACATGGCTTTTAAAGTGAATTATTGGAAAATGTGTGATAATCCAGCAAGTCCTCAACAAGCTTATCGTAGACACGTCATATTATAGTAACTTTTTAAAACTTATGATGATTCATTTTAGAAATGGTTAGGTCTGCTGTAACCATTATGAAAATGAACACTCTCAAAGAGCCTTGCTGCTCAAAAGGTGGGATTTTTTTAATTCAGATTTCAAACCTATCTCCCTTCATGTTCCTGTAATACCGATTTGTTCCTCTACCATTAAGACTTCTTTTTACTTCACTTTAAGTAGTTCCTAGCACTTTGATGGAATGCTGTTTTGTCCTGTCCCAGCTATAACTTGGCTAGATTAAACCAGCCAAATTGTTTTCGTCAGTTCCTTTAAGACAGGTCTTCCATCTACAGATCAGCCCATCAGCACTTCTCAGCACTAATTCCAGCTTCACTGAATCTTTCATGGACATATATGGCCAGACTTGTACGCAGCTTGAGTTATTTCATATGAAGGCTCATCGGTACTCTATAGAATGGAAATAATATTCTCACTCTCTACTGGAAATACCTCATCAGAAACATCCTTGGATCACATTTGCCTTTTTAATGACTGCAATACCCTGGTGACTCACAGTCATTCCCTGTGATTAACTAGGTTATGCAGGTCTTTCTTGTTCTCATTCTTTCTAGTTGATGGATTCTCAGTGGAGTTTACAGCAGAATTTTTTATTATTGGTTCTCAGGAGCATGACTATGTATTTTATACTATTGAATTTTGTACTGTTGAATGTCATCAAAAATTAATTCCATCTGGTTTTATTTGCTTGCTTTCTGTGTTCACTTTCAATAAACACTGAACAAACAACTGAATCTGCCTGACTGCTTTCAAATTGGGACTTTCAATGAGTACTTTTTCATTTCCTCTTGCTAATATACATATATATGTCTGTTAACAGAGCTTGTTTGCTCAGCTAATCAGGGAATGCTAATAACACAGTCTGCATCATTGACCCAGTCATTAGCCAAGATGCTTCAAAGTTAGTAAGTTCTGGAGATGCTGAGACTTACTGTGAGCTCCAGACTGGTCACAACAGTCAGTAATAAAGTTCTCATTGTCTCTAGTGAAAGTGAAAGTGCATTTTAGATTATGTTATTTTGTTCTTCTATTTTCAGGATGCACTGTGAACATTTTTGCTGTGTATTAGTGACATAGAATTATCTGCTGTCTTGGGCAGCAGACATTGCCTTGGGTTGTTCTATGGGTTTATACAGCAAGTTGTCAGCAGTGTTTAGAAACAATTCATGCTTTACAGAGGAATGTACTTCAATCTTTCTTCCTTATGCTTCTATACAAAACAATAAGAATTTGATCAGAAAGTGTGAATACAACCAATTCATTCTTTATTCTACTATAAATTTTGTATTCACTGTAAAGGTTATTTTTGTGTTATTCAGACATTTTTGTGCAAATATATCCCCATTAGTTGCAGGACAGCATAATTTTGTGGTGTCCAAGTTTTTTATTTTATACAGTAAAACTAACAAGTGGTTCAGATAGGTTACCATATGTGCTGGTTTTGGCTGGGATACAGATAATTTTCTTCATAGTAACTAGTATAAGGCTGTATTTTGGATTTGTGCTGAAGATAGCGTTGATAACATGGGGATGTTTTCATTATTGTCAGGCAGTGTTTACACAGAGTCAAGGCCTCATCTGCTTCTCACCCCACCCCACCAGTGAGTGGTTGGGGGTGCACAAGAAGCAGGGAGAGGAAACAGCTGGGACAGCTGACCCCAACTGACCAAAGGGATGTTCCATACCATACAACAGCATGTTCAGCAATGAAAGGTGGGGGAAAGAAGGAGGAAGTGGGGAACATTCGGAGTAAAGGCTTCTGTCTTCCCAAGTAACCATTAGGAGTGATGGAGCTTTGCTTTCCTGGAGATGGCTGAACACCTGCCTGCTTATGGGAAGTAGTGAATGAATTCCTTCTTTTGCTGTGCTTGCATGCATGGCTTTTGCTTTACCTATTAAACTGTCTTTATCTCAACTCATGATTTTTCTTATTTTTACCATTCTGATTCATATCCACATGCCACCGGGTGTGTTGTTGACTGGGGTTAAACCACAACACCTTAACTACTAGTAGATGATAATGACCTTTGGCTCCTGGATAGTATAGATCAGTGAACTTATTTCTCCAAAAGCCTTTCCCCAAAGCACCGCATACTTTAAAGCGTAATAATATATTCTGCATATCTGTTAAAAGTTTACTTTTTTTTTATATTGTCAAAAGGCAACAAAAATCTCTAGAACTAACAATTCAAAACAATCCAAATCCTAAGTGTCCTTTTCCTTTAGTAGTTGCTTTTAACTATGGAGCAGGAGCTTGAAATTTGAAATGAAAATCTGTTTGTAGTAGTCTCTTGGCTATTTCCATAAATATATGGGCAAGATATAATCTTTGCAGAATCACACTGTGCTCAAAGCACATGTTTAACAAAGCTTGGCTTGAGTCCTTCAAGATTTTCTCCTGATTAGACAGGCTTAACTTCAGAAACTACTGATGGTGATCAAACTGTACCTGTGTCCACAACACAGTGACTGAGCATGTGACCAACCAATGATTAAAAGCAAGCATTTCCATTCTCTTTTGTTCTTAGTTGTGTATATATGGAAATTGAAACAAGATCTTGTTTATGTAAGTCCTTAATGACTTTTGTCCTGCTCTATTTTTACCTTTTTTTCCCCTTTTCTATTTTTCTTTTCTATAGAAAATGTACCCCTCTCACTTTAATTGGGAAGAGATGCTTTGAAGCTTTGCTAGAGTAAAGAGTAAGCTGAGACATGATGATGGTAGAAGTGCAGGAGAGAAATTTGGACCAGAAAGCAGGAAATGTTGGGTGTAAAAGTAGATGAAAGATGGTATGTGTCTAAAGAAAAATATTAGGATGGGATGGTGAGAATGGAAAGCTGGAGAGATGGTCTGTTTGAATGGGCAAAACCATCTGGTTTGGAAAAGAAACTGTGTGTTGGGGTAGGAGGTAGATACGCAGGTAACAGACATGGAAATGGAGTAAGTCTTTGCCATTGACAATGATTGGTTCTAAGTGGAAGTAGTTTTCTTCAGATTATAGACAGGATCTGTCTGCAGCGAATTCTCTTTTTGGTCAATGACAATTATCCTGGCATGGTTTTGTGGGAGAAAGACCTTGATTTTTTTCTTGCATAAAATCTCTTCGGTTTCTAAGCAGATTAATTTTATTTCTTCGGAAAACTACTATGCTTCTCTACTGTGGTTGAAATTAATCCTGGTTGGTTTTGATTGTTGAAAAGTTATCCATATAGTCTCTTTGGGAATATGTATTAGTGAGCCTCTTCTTAATTGCTCTTCTTGAGATCAGACATCTAACCTAGAAATCTAACCAAGACTCAAATAGGCATTAAAGGCTATGTTTACTGGGCTGGATGGATGCACAGAAGATCCTGGGGAGCCACATTTTGTAGTGATTCATCTCTGTGACAAAACATGAATTGATAGTCTGTTCCGTTTCTCTCTCCAGCTGAGTTTTTGTAGAAAACAAACTATTCTTTATAGTGGAAATCCCCTTTTTAAAATTTCTTTGCCCAATCCTAGTTTCATAGCCAACACTGTCCAAGGAGTTGAGTCTTCATCCCCAATTATGCTTTTTATGATAGCAAGCAAGTCTTTGATACCAAGTTTTTCACAAAGTGCTAACAGTATTTAGAATCATAGAATGCTTTGGGTTGGAAGGGACATTTAGATGTCATCCATTCCAACCCCCCAGCAGTGAGCAGGGACACTGTTACTAGATCAGGTTGCTCAGAGCCCCATCAAGCCTCACCTTGAATGTCTCCAGGGATGGGGCATCCACCACCTCTCTGGGCAACCTGTTCCAGTGTTTCACCACCCTCATAATAAAGAACTTCTTCCTAATGTCTAATCTAAGTCTACCCCGCTCTAGTTTAAAGCCATTGCTCTTTGTCCTATTGCTACATGCCCTCTTAAACAGTAGTTTTGTTGGTGTCATCTAGGCTTTGAGGTTTTGGGTTTGGATTGGGTTTTGTGGGGTTTTTCCCCCCATTAATTTTTTGCTAGCTTTGAGTCCTGGATTCTGATTTGTGGAGCTGCAAATGAATCAATAAGGTTGCATTTTAAGCTATAGACAATATTATATACTATTAAATACTATAAAAATCATACTTGATAATTACAAAAGAAGGAAAAGAAAGCAGAACAGACATACTCAGTATACCTACTATCTCAGAGATGTGAAATCAATTGACAATTCTGGGTTTCATAGAGGCCAGTTAAGAGTCCCTAAAATAGATTTCTGTGAAACAGCTGCTGAGTTGCCCTTTCCTTTCACTATGAAAAGAGTTAAACAAACAAACAAACAAAACTCAAACCTCTAGCATTTTAATTTATGCAGGAAAAGTCGGTTCTTAAAAATAATTCTCAAGAATCCCAGATACATGTATCTGACCAGCAAAGGATGTACTCTACCTCCAAACTTTTTGTTCCAACCTGCTGAGCAGAACTAATATCAGCTCTTACCTCAGTTGCATTTTATGAAGTCAAGTTAATTACAGCAATGTTTATTGGAGCATTTAAAAACTATATTAACAAGTGCAATACAAAAACACATGAGGAATTTATTCCTTCCTTCAGAAATAAAGTTTGAGTACTGTGTGCTAGTAAGTCACAGGGTGAAGGAAAGGAGAGAAAACAAACCATTGAAGTGGAAGTCTCACAAGATAAATTCTCTTTCTCTGAGCACTGTGTAGAGGAGTCCGTGGAAAAATACTTGGTCATTCTATTCCTTAAAGACTGTGTGATGATGTATCTATACAAAGGCTCAAGTAAAGGTTGTTCCAACAATCTCAGTTTGGACAAATATGTGGAAGAAAGTTTGGTTATTTGAAAAGTAGATGATTGAGGAGGAAAATGTAAATCTAAGAAAATGCTTAGATTTCTGGGATTTGTCATTGCCTGTTACAAAGCCTACCCATCTTTAGATGCTCCATATTTTGTCTGGGATATCACTTCACCATATAATTTTAATAGATATTTATGAGCTCAGATGACTTTATTTTAAAAAGCTCATCACTAAAAATGTGAGAAAATTAAGTTGGACAGCTGTTTCATTTTTTTTGTATTTATTCCTGAAATACTTGCCCAATTCTTTGTTACTGTTATCATTTAATGCTCTGTTGTAATGACCACTATCTCTGTGCCTGTCCCCATGTATGGCATTACTCATATGACCAGCCCCATCCCCTCTGCAGATTCTTTGGAATGTATTGAGAACCTGCAACTGCAGGCAAAGTCTGCAGTTTGCAAAATGGCTCTAAAACCTGCGTCTCTTCCTGACTCCTGTATTCTGGCAGCTCTGAGTTGGCTCAGTTGCTGATGCTCCTCATTGCTCTGTGTCAGTGTAAAAAGCAGCTTGGAGATCATGGTCTGTCCACACAAACATGTTGCCATTGGTGAGGCAACATCCACTCATTCTGCTGAATTAAACTACTTGCAGTTGGCTTTTCCCACTGCTCAGAGTCCAAACCAGTCGGAGCAGAAAACTCGCTATTCAGCACAAAACTGTTGTCTGTCCTGCCTTGCTTTTTCCCCAATAAAGTTGGGACCCTCTCAAGCAACAAGTGTCACTACTGGAAAATAACATAATTTCACACTGGGCGAAACCATGTCCTCCAAAAATACTTTTTTTAAAAATAAAGACTTCTATTTTAAAACATATATGGAGGCATATGAATGTGTATTTATCTAGTATCTACCTATCTAGTATTTTTAATGCCACTTTCTTTTGAAAGATCATAAGTTAACCCTGGTAATAAGAGGTAGAGCACTAATGGTCTGTTTGCAACTAGAATAGTATTCCCTCCACAGACAGTGAAAGCATATAGTGAGATTTGCACAGTGCTTTGTGTTACTTGATCCCAAAGCTCAAGCTTGGTTGCTGAAACATATATGCATATACATGCAGTGGGCTGTGGTACTTTATGGAGGGACTGGGCATTACTCTGGTGTTACTGGCTGAAGTACAGACAGCTAATGAGACAGATGTCAGGAGAGAAAAATACAAGCAGTAGAGATAGATTTTATTTATCATTACCCACCCTTTCCCAAGTAAAGCAAGCCTGTGCTTGCAGTTTTCTGACATTCTTCTATCCACCCATTTGTCTGTCAGTCTGACTGTGGTATTCAATGTTACAGATTGTACAAGGTGAAAAACAGAAAGCTGAAAATACAGCTTCTAGTTGGTATAAAGTGCAGAAAGCCAATTTGAAATTCCTATTCCTTGCTTCAGGCAGAAAAAAAATTCTGCTGTCCCCTGCTGCCACTTTTCCTGTCACTTCTAGCAGTTTAATCAATGACTCCTTCCTTTTGAATATATAGTTCAACTTGTGTAAGTGGGTATAAATGCATCCTTCTACAAGATAAACCAACCAGACCAAGTGTGGGGACCATGGGGAGACTGAATGACTCTCCAGAACTTAATTGTCATTCACTTTCTATTATTATAGTATTTTTCCCAGAAGCAAGGGTGAAGAAAAACACCTTAGCCAAAGGCAGTATTTTCTTAATAGGCACAGCATATTAATATAAAAAAAAACCATTTTTTTTTCTCAGACTTGTTAATTATTTCAGTATATGCTTCCATGGAATATCAATGCACCTGATGAGCCAGCCTGTGTCATCCTGTTGCTATAGAAATAGCTCAGTACAAGCCTCCTGGCAGCATAATCAGTTTAACTCCCTTTAGCCACTGGGGAAAGGGCAAAATAGAGCACTTCTGGTTTTCATTTTTTATTTACACAATTCCAGATTAATAGACACAGATGTGTAGTTCCTCATAAGTAGGGAA
>NW_010201455.1:65402-75278 GCF_000695765.1 Mesitornis unicolor
AAGATTCTCCTGCTGGAGGTTGCTCCTGCTTCAAACTGCAGCCCAGAGCAGTCACATGTCTGCCTGGGGTTGGTGACTATGATGACAAGCAGAAAATAAAGCCCTCAAAGACCAGAGAAGCACAGATGCTTTTTTAACACATGAAGTTCCACATTAAGGACCCCACATAATCCTGTAATTGAGCTTTACACAATCAACTCAAAGTCACTGGTTGGGCCTTGAATTGCTGCTTGATTTTCCAGCAATCTTGGGTGGTGGCTGCTTCCACTGCTCTCCCAGTGCCATGGTAAAGTTGTTCCATCACAACCTACCATCAGGAGCTTAAAGCAAAGTATCCTTATCTATGAGTTTTTTTACAGATGCAAAGAGACAGAGAAATAACAGCATCTTGTGCTAATCCCATTACTTAACCGGACAACTAAAGCTTTCTGTGTGACTCTGCAAACTCCTATTTGGTGGATGGGATTAGAGTATTTTAGGCACCATTATTCCAAACTTACACTTAATGTCAGGTTCTTGATTAACTGAAATGAGCCAAAGTTAAGGTTGTGATTGCATTATTCCAATAAGCAGTGATTTTTTTCTGATTACAGTGGTTAAGTGGTGGAGATGGGTGTGATCTAGTCTAGAAACACTTGCTTAGTAGTGAATGAACAAGAAAGATAACCTTCTGAGTTATTCTTAGTTTTGACTCCATTTATTGATCTTGGTAATGTAGAATGGAGATTTCCTAAACGCTTTAGCTTTCACCTTACAAAATGCTGGATTTCTTTGACACAATCTTTGTAATTCTTCCTTTTCCTGTCCTTCTGTCTTTGCAGTTAAATTAAAAGTCTGAAATGACTGTGGATTGGAGACCAAAAATGTTTTAAATATTAATCTTTATTTTTGGGACAGTATCAGATTCTAATATCAGCTTCTTTGAAAAAAACACCCCAAACTGCTAGGAATAAGTATAAAAGCTTCTTGTTTGTACAACAGCTCAAACTCCATTAGTTTCACAGTAGAAAAATATTTTCAGTTTCAGATTTTTGATCTTCAAGTTAGTTTTCTGTTTGACAAATGATGTAAGTCCAAAGACAGAGAAGCCCTAGAGAGCACAAAAAGCTTTTCATTTCAACTTTATTTGAACTGGATTTGGGATAAGATGTATTTCTTGCTGTGTGCTTTTCTTTGCATGCTCCTTGCACAATACAGGGCTGATCCCAAGTGGGACTCATATGCACTTCTCCAATAGGAATAGAAAACTGGATGTGAGCCTAAAAGAGGGAGATTGAGAATTGGGTTCTTAAGTCTGCAATTATCCACTATAAAAAGTAAAAATCTGTTAAATGATTGGACTTTTTACTGGAGACTAAGGCCTAATGCCTGGAGGTTGTTTGCTCCATGATGGCTGTGTAGAGCCTGCATTTTTGTGAATATGGATATTCAGTCTCTGAGAGTCGTCTCTGAGTTGTCTCTGAGAAAGAACAATGATGAAACAAACCCTGAGAAAGCCAAGTCCTGGAAGAATAGATGATTTAAACATTGTTGTGGCCACTTCAACCAGCTGAGATCCAACAACATTCATTATGAATTCAAGGTGAAACTTTTGTTTCCTGAAAGCCCTTTCATCAGGTAAAAGTAATGAAGAAAAAGAGTTCAATCTTCTACCTTCTGCTTTAAAGCAATACTTATCCATTTCTGAAGAGAATGTAGGTATGTGCATTTGTGTGCATGTGACAAAGTTTCTAAAATTTAACTACTTTTTTGATGTTTTTACCTTAAAACCAGTATGTGTTCCAGATCTTATTTGTGTGTTGTAGACATTTCTTGAAAGCAGCTCTTCTCTTGATGTTGATGAGGAGAGGAGCTAAAGAAAGACATAATAATGAGTAATAAAAGTGAGATTTAAGGAACAAACCTTCTAAAATGCCACTTCTGAAGATGTACTTCTTTAAATCAAAACTAGGATCTTCATTGTCTTAGAAACTTATATTAGAAAGCTGCAGCACTTATCTCAAGTGTTTGTAGGGCTCGTGAGCATTTAATAATTTCTTCTGAGAGACTGACATACTTTATTGCCAGAATATTCCTTGCAGCGCCACATCTATGTGGAAAAGTAATGATTCAAGCCTATGCATGTTCTAGCTCAGTCTTAAATTTAATCTCAGAATACAAGGAACAGACACACAAGGAATGGTACAAGGAGTCTTGCTGGAAATTCACAAGTATATGGGTTGGTTTCCAACAGATCTGTCCTTCTTAAACATGCAAGGAGATGCTAGAAGATTCCTTTTTTAAAATTTTAGTCCTTGAAGGGAGCTGGCTTTTACCTTGAAGAAGGGTATTGGTCATAGATAGGGTCTGTACCCTAAACCTCGAATCTTGCAAGGTGCTTCATTGTTTTCATCTTGGTGACTGTGATTTGCTTTATTTCTTCAATACCTGTGAGTCTTTTGATATT
Source organism: Mesitornis unicolor (assembly GCF_000695765.1). Taxonomy (NCBI): domain Eukaryota; kingdom Metazoa; phylum Chordata; class Aves; order Mesitornithiformes; family Mesitornithidae; genus Mesitornis; species Mesitornis unicolor. The sequence goes on from NW_010201455.1 coordinate 67,849, forward strand.
TATATCTTGCTGTATCTAAGAAAGTTTCCAGTTTTGCAAACTCCCATGAACCTGACACTTATTATCTGGAAATAAGCATAGTGGTCAAGAGCAAAGCAACACAAATTATCCAGCTAAACAAAACCTAGTGAATGTGATCATGAGATCTACATTCAAAGCACAGAGCTCATATTTCCTTGTTCAAAGGCTGATCTGTATATTTCCATTGAAAATATAATGACATTCCGTGGCGGATCATCAGCAAGTATCTGTCTCCTCCTTGTGGGAATTTTGTTTTTTCCATGCCGCTGATCTACAATTCCTATAGTTTCAAATTTGTTTATTATAAATTTAACCTTTTTTATAAATCTGTCATCTACAGATACAGATCACTCGATGTTTACTATTCAATTTTTAATTAAATATTTTAATATTTATGTCCATTAGCTGTTAATTACCAAGTAACTCACAGTCTTCTACATAAAATGGCACAATAATAGATGTTTTTACAGTGGTCTAGCACATGGAAAAGATGATGTTCAACGCATTTAAAATCATTATATAATTTGCAATTACACCATGCTATTTAAGCATCCCCTTATGAACGTCATCAGTAAAGACAGCATTATGCCATCTACGCTTCACAGGAATAATAGGCAACCTCCATAGGAACTTTAGTTGCTGACAAGCAGGGCTGAAGAAAAGCACAGCACACATTTCAGGGGGAAATCCCAAAGGTCAATCATTTAATAGCAGTTTAATGGATAATCCTTTTGATACCTTAGAAGTACACTGCAATGTCTTAAGAAGTTCTTCTAAAGTCTCAAGAAATTTTTTGTCTGGATTTACATACTTTATCTGTCTTGATGCTGGGTGTTTCCTCAGAAAATGAAGTTGTTTAGTACCGGTTGCTGGAACCATTACCAAAAGTTGTTACAATCGTTTTCACGATGACTGACACCTATAAGCTGGCACCTGAGCCAATCAATCAACACAATGAGAGGTAGATGTATTAAAATAGAGAACTGTCATGCTGCAGATTGCTGACTAGAGTTATCGAGTGATATTTTGAGCTGTATAAACATGAAAGCTATCTTTAGGTCTCCTGATCTAGTATTATTCTGCATTTTTCCAAGTTTACATGTTTGCAAGAATATGTAAGGTGTTTTAAGGACTCCTGAGCAGACAGCAAAGTGTTTGCTTCAAATGACAGAGAAATAATTTTCAGACGCTAGTGAGAAACTAGCCATGTGGAATAGCAAGCCGTCCCTTAGTAAATAGTCAATGTCAAATTTAACTCATTCTTTCTCAGGAGTTCCTTTGTTTATGGTATTTAAGGTTGTAATGTTAGCTTTTGCAAAGCAGCTGTCTGAAAGACTAGAAACCGTGGCTGCCCTTTGATTGTGCATAACACAAACTATACACATTATGATTTTCACTTTAAAAAGCTTGAACTACTGACATTTTATCAGCTTTAAAAACATCTTCAAACTTAGTTATGCCAATTTCTTTTAAAGATAGTTTCTCAGTAGTTTCTTTTCATAACAGAAAGAGAGACACAATGACCTTTGTGCTTAACTATTTGGGGCAAAGTCAATTTGTGCTCCATCTCCTACAAGTGTAATTGAATGATCACTATCCTGAACTCTAAGTTACATAATTGTAATTAATTATATCACAATTGACCTGCAGTTCTGCTTCTCATTCCTCCCTTATGCCCTTCTCAATCCGGGTTCACACTAACAGACAAATGATATGCTGCACTTTTAAATTCAAAGCCTAAAAATTCAGTTTCTCTCAACAATAGTAAAGATAATACAGCAAATTTCAAATATCTGCATCTTCCTACCATTTTTGAGGTATATTGTTCCTTTGCTGAAGCTACACTAACACAAAGTATAGTCCAGTGTTGGAAAGCAGAAGCCTTTGAGAAATCCTGACAAGATAGCATGAAGAGAAAGCATAAGTGACACTCAAGTAGAAAGCTGATGCAGGAAATTCTGACCGATGCCTGAACGTGACTGATAAGCAGATGAAAGGCAGGAGGAACAATGTCAGCTGATGCTTAAAATAGCCCAGAGTAAATGAGAGAATGGTAGGATCTGTTGAGGATGGGTCAGTGCTTTGATAGCTTTTCTAAATCACTGTCACGGACTTCTGATGACAGTATAGCAAAGGACTTAGGAAGTCACAGAAGTCAGGTTTGCTGTTAAGCCAAGTTGTGAGTTTCCTCATTGTTAATTAAGGCTCATTTTTAAACAAAAAATAGGCTTCAGACTAACTCCTGTATTTTTCAAGCTTTGACGTTTGTTAGTATCCCCATTCTTAAATAGGAGACATACTCACTGCCAGTTTAAATCCACTGTTTTCTATCCACTATTGAATTATTGCAAATCCTTTACACAGATGCATTTTTTACAGCTCACATAACAGTTCTCATAGGCAATGGAAACTCCACAGCTTGTGAAGCATCACTGAAAAAGAGCAATGCTTGGAATTTGAAAAGGCAATATTCTGTATTTTTATATTTCTTTCAGTCATCAAAGACTAGCTATAAGTGTTTGATGAATGACAAACACTCCTGTAGAAAACTTATGGTTTCATGACTTACAACACCTCAAAGGATAGCACTACAGTTTCCATTGTACTGCCTATGATAAAAATAGACTACCTTTTAAATTAAAACACAGGACATTCTGATTTAAAAAAATAATGACATATTGACAGGAATACTCCTTCTTAGGTTATTGTGACTTTATTGAGTCAGTGGACTTGTTCCTGATTTACCCAGTGAGAAAAAAGAATCTATCCAAACATTTTTATACATTTGTCATAACCACATTTGTTTTATGTATATGGAAGTGTAAAAGTATGAAGGCTTTGAACTTACCTTAAGGACATATATACCTTCCTTTTACACAGAGCTTTTGCTGTATTGCAAACATGCACAAGCACAAGCCAGAAAGGTATTTATAATATAAGGAGACATCATTATATCCCAGATACTACAGTTCTGAGGAAGTACTCTGTACAAGTGAAATACGGAGCTGAATCCTCACAGGGAGAGGAGAGAGGGCAGCTCCTGCACATTGTGCTCCCTGATAGGCAGCACTTCCCTGGTGACAGTAGGTACGACACCACTGTACTTCCTCCCTTCTTTCATGATACGCAACTGCTCAGAGGCTCTCTGGAGAGAACAGTCCCTGCCCAACATGCAGGTATGCAAAATCTGCTTCTTCTCCTACCTGAAGTACATGTTTTTTGTGTGCTTCAATCTGCCATACTCTAGCTGACTTCAGGAAGCACCATTCCTAGGAAAGTGTCCTTCCCCAGCCCAAAGCTTCAGCCCAGTCTCAGCCTAGTGGCAGCAAAAATCTCTCTCAACATTACCTCTTTTGTTTTTTTCTCTTCCTCCCCCTGGCCTGAGTATCAGAGGCATACTTTCATTTTTGTGTCTCCTTTGGGCTCTGCTTCGTTTCTAAATGACTGAGAGTGGCTACAGAGAAACTGTTTTGGTCTAAGCATAAGGAACCTCAACCTTGTGAGACTGTAAGGATAACCTCCAACCACTTACCATATCCTTATCTGTATTCTTGCAGTGATGACACCTATAACACTTACAGTTTATAGACAGGTAGGATGCCACGTAGGAAAAGCCTGAATTCCCCACAAAAAGAGTTCTGGTTGCAGAGGAAACAGGCAAAGAAATGATGGAGAGAGGACAATTCTGGTTCATTCATTGGGACAGAGCGTTCAGGATGGTGTCAGAAGAGTTTAGGGGCAGGGTATGATACACTGATCAAGCTGGGAGGCTCTAAAGCTGGTGTTCTACAGACAAACCATTTCATGGTACTCTGACATACAAGGGCAGATCTAGCTCCCCAAAGATCAAAGATAAGACTGTTACAGGAATCTCTGGACTGTAGACCATGCTCGTATTTGTCCATATCAAGTACAGGCATGTCTCCAAAAGTAAGCTTAGGTAAAGTCAACCATTTCAATAATCTAAAAATTTAGTAGACATATCTGAATAACATAGGGACAGACCAAACATTTGGAGTTACTAAATGCAGTGTATTGGATAGCTGCATGCTATGATTTTTGCAGGCTGTTAGTAGTAGCTTCACAAAAAAAGCCTTGGGCAGTTAGGGTACCTGAGGGTACCTAGAAATTTGGCTTGTTGGAATAAGTTTGCATCAGCGTTCAACACAGAATAGAACAGTGTAATTTGGCAAACACACGGCACTATGCATTTTATTTCAGGACATTTCATTGTATGTCTGGGACAATTTTAAAATAAATGCTATGTATTTTTAGAGGGAACTTTAAAGCTAATGTTGAAAATTTGAGATTCAGTCAAAAATATTTTGAGACAGTGTTTTGTACCTTCAAGGTTAATCTTGAATGGATCTGTGTTCGTATCCAGCTCATTGTTTTTTTTTTACTTTTGATGCAATGATACACTCTTTGAAAAAGTTGTTCACAACATTCACATTAATCATCTTTGCATCTTCCTTGAAAGATTTATTTACCTGAAATTTAACAGGTTGTCCCTTATCCAAACCAAAGAAAAAATTGCATCTAAATTTAGTGCCTCACCTGAACAGTTTGTTTCTATCTTCTATTTGAAGATCTGGCTATTTAATTCTCATCTTGTTTAAGTGGTGTCTGGTAATAAATAATTCCTGCATGTTAACATGGCATGGATAAAGTCCTACAGGTGGAGATAGACAGTGTTTTGAAAGGATAGGAACATGTGCCTATGGTGCTGTGACTTCTTTAATATCTTTTATGTAATTTCAGAAATTCTATAGAGTCTCTAACTAGATCCAGCAAATCTGGACTGTATATAGGATGCTCAGCCTGATGGAGACCCATCGGGGTGCAGGGGAGTCTCAGTAACAGATCTTTATGGAGTGTCCTATTCCAGGATCACTCATTAGCAGGCTTGGACATTACACAGTCTTTGAGTGGTACACATTGAAAGCATGGCTCTAGGTACTTTGGTACATATACCTAGGTGAACTAACTATCTGGAAGGTAGCTGAAATTAAAGCTTGTTTGGCTCAGAGTAACATCTGAAAATTAATATGTGAAAGGTTTACTGACTAAAGAAAACTTTGATTAAAATTTGGTAGGACACTACTGAAGCGTGAATTATTTGTGTTACTATAAATATAGAGACTTAGTGTAGAACTGGCTGTGTAATGAAGAAAGTTGCTAATGAAAGCTATATATTTGGGGATCATATTTCAAACTTTAAAAAGTTCCCAATCCACTGATTCTAGTCCAGGGAATTATTGCATATTACTCCCACAGCCTATGTTATCAGAAATTACAGAAACTTGTCCTATAACTCTTGTATAGGGCACTCATAAGCAGGACATTGGGAGTATATGGGAGAAGCTGCACGGAATTATAGATCCACCTACTTTACTACCCAGTATCTGACAAGCCTTCAAGGTTGGATGCAAGGTGAAGAGTAGAAGAATAAGGAAAGAGGATGATACATTTTTGAGTACCCTCTCCAAATCTATGACTCAGGGATATCTTCAGGGGGTCTTTTTGCCTCAGATCAATGAAATTTGTTATAGACTATACATATTCTGCAAAGCTTTGTATGAAAACTTGTTTTTGATTTTTCCTTCCTTTGAAGTTTGAGTTTCTTCTTTTTTTATGGAATCACTGACAATTCTTTTTTAGTTAGCTAGTTATTTTAATAAGGAACCCAATCTTTTATCTCATTGTTCCATTATGGTGTCCCCTCTGAGCTTTACAATGCTGAAAGATACTTAACCTGACAACTGCAATGGACTAATACGGATTGTGGTAGAACTCATTTTCAGTAGGGACAGTAAGACTCTTTCACTGTCAGTATGACATGATGATCTCAGAGGTCTTTTCCAACCGAGCGATTCTTTGTGTGATCCTGTGTGTGTGAAAGGAAATAAGGAGAATAAAAGTGTTTCGCTGACATCTTGGCAAAGTGAATACATTCCTTCTTCCCCCCCCGCCCCCCTTTGTGTTTGTTTTGCTGAATTTCTCTGTGCATAGAATCATAAAGTGATGTGGGTTGGAAGGGACCTTAAAGATCATCTAGTTCCAGCCCCCTGCCATGGGCCGGAACGCCTTCCACTAGACCAGGTTACTCATCACATCCCCAGCATGTGAGTAGCGAGATTGTTATTTGACATGTAATATATCTGCAGGGTACAATGGTGTGCTGTGCTCGCCTGAGTTTGCGCTGCATGAGCTATCAGCTCTGTCAAACTGGGTCTCTGCCGGGGTAAGTGTGTACTTCTCAGCAGGATCAATTAACCAACAGAATATTTGCTGCTTGGATGTCTCTGCATTTCTTACATAAGGGCATCTAACAAATGAAAGAGACTGATCAGTATTTTAAAATAGGTTATGCTGTGTATTCTGCTTCATTTCATTTACTTGTCCCCATGATTGAATCTATACAGGACAAAATAAAAGTCCCTGATGCTACAACTCAATTACCTAGTTAAAATCATGCTTTTAGGCTCAACAGAAGAGAAAGAATTTGGTATGTAGGAAAACAACTAGAGGAACTTCTTCTCCCACCTGAGCCACACAGAAGGGTTTTCAGGTGACAACTAAAGTACTCATGCATCACGTATCAGCTAATTCAAAACTCAGTAGACATATTTTGATTTATATCAGCTGATCTCAAGTTAGACCTCTGACCTGAACCTGTATTTCTAAGGAGTCTGAACATTTCAAGCTCGAACAACTTCTAATAGCATCAATTCCATGGCCTAGAAATAAAAATACACTTTGAAAGAAAGTGAGCGCAAGCACAAGAATAAAGAAAACCTACATATGTAGGGAGACACATGTGGCATTTTCCTTTTCTGGAATTCAAGTATTTTTACTGTTATGAAAAGCCCCAGTGATTGCAGTGGGCTGAGTTGGTATATGTAATTTTCTGAAGGATCAAGGGCTACATAAAACGAATGATGGAAAGGAAAAATATTAGGAACGTGTCATTTTGCAGAACTGGTTCCACAGGAAGGGAAGTGAAAGATGCTTGGCTGTTTAGAATGCAAGCATATGACTACAAACAGCAAAGCAAGTTAAGCTGGGGAATCTCTAGTGAGAGTATGCAATAGCAGAATTGGTATAAAAAAGTTGGTGTTTACATGTTTCCATCTGTCTTTATCTCACTAACCACATGGTTGGGCATCAGACAAAATCTGACTCCTTTTTTTGTTCTCTTCTCTGGTTTAATATATAAGAGTGTGTTTGCCTGTCTTACCTGGAGTTTGTATATTAGGCCTTTTAAATAGCGAAATCTGTTCCAATAAATCAAGGCTTCTCTAACTTGCCTGGGCAGCTGGCATCCCTGTTTATGGCTTCAGAGGGAATTTGAAAACATCTGTGTCTGCTGACTTACCATAAATGCACAGTGAGTCCTGCAGCAGGAA
>NW_010201455.1:75309-98676 GCF_000695765.1 Mesitornis unicolor
GATATTTGGTAATAAATAATTAATGAGCGCTAAAGTAATAACTTTCTTTTATTGCTGAGCTGGAGTGAGCACACAGCTCAAGCCATAAACCAAACTTTGCTTTAGAGTTGGTCTTTTCAATTCAACTGGCTTTCTGTACTGATTACCAGTCAGAGCAGCTCAGGCACCCAGAAATAATGATCCCCATCTTGTACCACCTAGTGACATCTGTAATCCTTACTCAGCTGATTAGTCTTCCCACTTAAGACAAGGGGAATGCTTGGGTGCTCAAGGAGTCCTCCTACATGCAAGATCTGCAGTGTAAGTGAAATGATTCTGCCCCTTCTCTCAGTATTTCTAAATTATTTCAGAGTGTTGATAGCTCAAAAGTTAGATTACCCTTTGCTTCTGTCCTTTCATTTCATTATCTACACACTGTATGTTTATGAGGATAGGAGAGGAACATTCAGAGGCTTTGTGATAATGACTGAGGGTAGACTGCAGAAAAGACTGAACTGCATCACTTCCTGAATTACTCCAGCACCAAATCTACCGGTGGCAGAAAGTCAGCTGAGCGCTGTCTGGCAATATGTGCTGCCAGGTGCTTGTGTGCACTGGCCCAGACAAGGAGGGTTAGAGTCCATTGGCATATTAAAGCACTTAAAACTGATGAAAATGAAGTATTCAGGTTTTGTCCCCCAAAAATATGTATTTCTCTAACCTCACTGCAAGAAATCTGGACAAAAAAGTTCGGTTTTCCTCAGATAGGCATCACAGTGATGTGGGGAGACATTTCCTTTATGCTTTTTCAAGTATTTCTTCTGAAAGGAGTCTGTGTCACCAACTGTGTCACAAATTTTATTGTATTCCCAATATGTTATTCCTACTGAGTTCAGCAAAGGCTACTCACAATATACTGTGGTCTCACACATACGTAGAGAAAGTCTTTGCTTCCCTCTAAGTTTCCCTCCTCTTCTCAAGGACTAGGTTGTACATTTGTGCTCCAGCCGAAGCACAAGCTCCTCCAGGTCCTCAGCAGTCTGCCTTCCTCTGGCATAACCTCAACTGACAATTAGATCTTTTAAGAATCTGTTTTGAAGAATAGAGGTTTTTTTCCCAACTGATTACCGCAACACATTCAAATCTCTTTTGTTTCCTTGTAACTTCTCAATGCTGTCCATATAATTTCTGAAGGACTTTGGAAGTGGCAATAAAATAGTATGCTCTATTGGGATGATGAATGTTGTTAAAAATATTAATAAGATTTAATGAATTCATATTTATGAGTACATATGTTACGAGATTTGACTTTTCAGGAAGAACATGTGAGTTACTCTGAAGAGGCTATTATTTTCCATAGGCATTAGTCTGAAATGTGGTTTCCCTGGGACCTTTGCATTACTCTTTGGAGCAGTTCCCCTCAAACTACCAGGTGGGGATGAAGCCCATAACATAGTTTAAATTGTGCAGTCTGCTTTCTGATAATACAGGGACATTGGGAACATCCGTAGGCTGTTTTCATTTGAAAGTCACAAGAAAAACATTAGTGATTACTCTGTTTTGCTAACATGAAGTCCAAGATCAATCCCCAGCTGTAATGATTGTTAGCACGTGTGCCTCAAGTTTCTGCTCAGATTTTCTTATTTTTATTTCTGCTGTTGTTCCTGAAACGAATCCTAGGACAGGAAAGCTGTGTCAACTGATGGCTGGGACAGGCTAGCTTTTATGGGTGACCAAACAAACTAGGAAAAGGCAGTTAGTACAAGTGGCAGGATGACTGCTCAGGGAACCACTCCTGGCTGATTAAAGCAAAGTCAGAGATGGAAGTGGGCATGGATGGTTGGGTTCCTTGCCTTTGAAGTGGGTGTGGATGGTTGGATTCTTAATGGAGTAAGGAGTCAGGGACAATGTCCTTGTTTGAACTGTTTATACACAGGCTTTACATTTACTTATTTGTTTAAGCCCAATGCAGGTTTCAGGCTCTCAGAATTTTTGAGGTGACTGAGGTAAGTCCATAGAACTTTTGTTTATAGATGTGTTAGCAATATAAAGAATAGACCCCTACATTTACATGAATTTGCTTGTGATAAAGAGAGCTACAAAAAACAAACAAGAAATTCCTGCACATTTCTTCCAGAAGTAACAGTTCTGAATAAACAGCAGTGCTTAAAAGAATGCCAGATTGTAAATAAATCAATATCAATAAAAAATAAATCACAACCCTTTAGGCTTGCTAGACAATGGCTATACTGGGCCACTAAAGAAACCCTGGATTCACCCAGATGAACATAGCTGTGAGCAACCACCCTGCAATTTTTTACTAATGGGAATTGATTGTGTCACTATTGTAAAATATTTCAACATCCTCTACTCATGGTGAAGAAGTCCCAAAGCCAAAAATAATGGTGCTCTGACACACGGAGAAGCTGGGGAATACCTGGGAAGGCTGAATTCTTATTGGCTAAATACACCTTCTGCATTTCTATTGTGGATATGTCATTCACACACCGATGATGCAGAGCACAGACAGGAAAGGCAGTGAGGGGTCAGAGGGTTCTGAAATGAAAAGAGCTGTGTATCACCTGCATGGCAACGTTATTGCTCCAGGTAGCAAACTTGCTTTCATCAAGGATTAGGATACTTCCTGCAGTGTGTCACTAATTGACTCTGGTGCAACATCTTTTTATGTCACAGAAGTTCACTCATGGCTCTGCCTGTGACAGTGGGAGCCGCACTCTGTGAAATATCAAAATGCTTCAGATGTGAGAGGAGCCTTTCATGCATGAAAAACAGACAGAGCATCCGTACTGTGATTCAGTGGGCATGACAGCAGTGGCTTCCTTGAAAATAAAAGAAGAAAGGAGCATAAATGGTTTGAATCATATGTAGCTATAGAAACAGGAACTCTTGGAAATTGCCCAAAGCTCCCTGAGTTGCTGGAAGTCTTTCCTTTGGCTTTAATGAGCAATGAATCAAACTCTTTTTCTTCTGATGTATTTGCCTTTTGCTCTAAATTTCCTAGCCAAAAATGCTCTTTAAAGTCCTGATTGAAGAAAGCATTCTAGGCAGCACACAAACATGTTCATATACTCCATTCAAAAGATAAATTAAGCAAATGAGAAATTGTTGAAACTCTTGATTATCATCAAATATGTTTGAAATGCTGTGTCAGTCACCTCTGTAACTCTGATACCTAGCAAATGCCACAAATCTAGATGCTATCATAGTACAATATAGGATACACACCAACTTTAACATTCATAGCGGACCAGTTCAATCAACTGACTTTACTGTGTTGTTCAGAGCCCAAAGCATCAATAAAATTAAAAATAAAAAGGAAATCAAATGACCCTTGTGATTTTTATTTTCCACATATGTCCTGCTGACATAGAGCTTATTCAGGATATGCAGATGTTTTCAAACTTAAATATCAACAGGTAGTCACTTAAATCAATATTCTGATGTCCACATAAAAGGAATTGGGCTGTCAGTGATTGAAAACATATTTTTCAGGCATTGTGAATTATTGACTTATGTCCAGAACTCCTGAGAAATGGGTTTGTGCACAGACTTCAATTTCTATATGAAAGATATCTCCACACTTTCACTTAAGGTACTGAGTCTGAACCTATACTCCTTCAAGTTCAGAAATATTTGTGTTTGAGCACATGTAGGGAGCAAAGCCCAGTTCTGCTGGACTTAGATTCTGGTTACCTCAATATCCAATAAATAGGAGCCTAGGCCTCTATAAATCATTCTGTGTGTTATAATCAGGTCAGTACCTGGAGCACGTGCTCCAGCAACTGGCCCTGCTTTATACTTAAATTCTCAAACTGAAACCTTTTTCTGCTAATCCCGGATTTCAAAACCCAGCCATTGCCAACATTTTGTTCTGTAGAGTGTTTCAGATACCCTTCTGCTGAAATGATTATGCAACCCTTGGGAGTTTTTCCAGCTTTCCCATTATAGGCTTTCTGTTAGCATTTGGATAACAGGATTTATAATCTCACCAGTACTGAAGCTCTGCATGTTGTCAAGCAACTACATAAGCATTAAAAATAAAATAATAAAGTCTCCAGGGTTTTGTATAATTTACTAAGTGAAAATTAACAGAAGTATTTTTAACACTGGCTATGCAACAGGATTCAGGAATTGACACTTTTCTGATTGCCGTGAAAGCTGACAACATTAATCAGGGATTTGTCAGTAATCATTAAAAAGCAATGTGATGGGGTGTCCTGCAGCGTAATCCCCAAATTTGTTTCCTGTCTGTCTTCTTCAGGACTAGTATAAAGTTTACTAATTTTTCATCTCCCCTCCTACCTCCCTTTACCTCCTTTTTGTTCTCTTTTGAATGTAATAGAAGTCTATTATTACTGCAATTAGCTGAAGCACCATGAAATAGCATATGAGGTAATTACCCCATGGCAGACACTAACAGCTTTTATCAGGTACTTATAAATCATTAGCAATATTTACAGGATGTTTCCACTTTTTCAGAGTATGGAGGATGTAAGCTTCCATCATCATATTGTCAGGAGATGCTGTACCAGTGGTGTATATGGGTTATAACTCCAGGCTTTGTGTCATAAATGTAATGTGGAAATATGAGCAACACAACAACATCCATTGGTACAGGTAATTATTTTGGGTAACTCTAGTTACAGATGAGTAACCTGCCTAGCAAGCACTTTTTGAAGAAGCAAAAAACGTTTAGACTCTGAGAAGGTCATCACAAATTCTAGGAGCTGCCAAGTATGGTAGCCCAGTAGAGGTGAGGCTGCTGTAGCTCCACAACCACAGACTCGGTCAGTGGTGAGGCTGTGTGTTCCCAGTAGGCATGCATGCACAAATACTGAGAGTACACATATACATATACTTATGGTCAGCCACACAGACTAACACAGAAAAAAACTACAATAATACAAACACAAACAGTGCTTACAAACACAAACAGTGCTAACATCCTCATACTGTTCCCCTTTCTGGCTGATTGGGATGAAGGCCTTTCAGTGGGAAATACATATATATTGCTTGGTTGGGGTTTTTTTGTTTGTTTTATATATATATATATACACATGCACACACACACATATGTTATATATACACACACAAATATACAATAAGCCACATATCCTACTCACCAGGGAGTAATGCTTGATGCTTAGCAGTGATTATGCACTAACATTCACACTCACACAGCACATACTCTGGTCTCTCTAATTGCTGGCTCCATGGTCTGCATGACCTAAAGTCTGACTTCCAACTGCTGATACGAAGATCTCCATACTCACACGTCCACACAGAACAGAGACTCTCCACACCCACAAAAATAATTTGCATCAGAGTTTAATAAGAAAGCAAACTTCTGAATTAGCGCACAGCATGGCTACACCAGCAACCTGTTTGCTTGTGCCGTTTAATTCCCCTGTCGCTCTGTTTCACTGCACTTGTTCCTCGTCAGATCACCATTGATCCCTTCTTTTACTGCCTTGAGTTTATGTCCTAAAATCTCAATCAAATATCTTGTGCAATCCTAAACTTCTCTTCCTCTGCATCCCATAATGAGTCATATAATCCAGGAAGCGACCTGTTCTGTTTGTGTGGTGATTGAGAGAGTCTCCCCAGTTGACTTGTCATAATGGGTCTCACCCCCAGCCCAAGGGGTTGATCTCTCTCCTGTGATAGTCCTGAAAGATACCAGGACAGGGCGTCCCTTTCACCAATTAGGTTATTGTCATTATTCCTCTGTGCTTTTTTGTGTTAGTGGACATGACCTTTTAATCAAAAGAAACATTAAAAAGATTAAAGATTTTCAATCAAAGAATTGTTAGCTAGTTTGACTGGCTAACAAAGTAAAACTATGGTCCATTTTTTCAGAGAGTGCTTAGGAATATTCCACAGTAGCTGAACACTTCTCCAGACTTTCAGCCTAAAGTTAGGAAGTAATGCTGACTGAAAAACAGTGCCCTTACAAGCTGGTGTATAGCACTTCTCTGGACAGATTAAGGGTACCTTTTTGCTTCTGATACAGTGCGGCCATCAGGAGTTGTGGTGCTCACTACATCATAACACTTCACAATGTTTAAAACCAAGCCTCTCAGCTGTCTTAAACTTCTATATTATTCTCCTCCACTGTTCTTTCAGTAGATGAAACATTGTCTCATGTGGAATTTTTAATAACCAGTCTATGTCAGCATCAAAAGCATCCTAACACAGAGCTGAAAGGAAAAATATTTTACAACCAGTCTGCAGTTAAAACCTTGATGCATAATTATTCACAGTGAATAGGATTTGTTCTTGCAAGCCTTTTTAGAAAGCATGTGTCTAGATATTATCTGTACTGAGGAACACCGCATAATAAGATGCTGCCACTTTTTCCTATTGTAGTGGTTGTGAACATATAAAGAAAAGTTAGAAAATACAGTATCTGTTTTACTGAGTGAGAAACCTAGGCACAGTTCAGGAATGAGGTTGCTGAGGATGAAACCTGCACCTGCTTCTATAAGAAGGCAGCATGGTGGATGATTCTCCAAAAAGCAGGAAAGCATCACTACTGGGGGCAAATGAGTAGGGCTACATGCTTTCTCCTACCATATTTGCTAAACATCACTTTGTTTCTCAGTTATACCACAAGTTTCACTGAAGCAATTATAGGATTAAAACAATATTCATCGGCAAAAGTGGTTATAGGAATCTAGTTTCCTAGAATCAGAGTATAATAAAGCAGGTTGGCATGACAAAAAGAGACTCAACTGCAGCGTTCAAACAATTTATTGAACCACAATTGCGTATTCAATACGTCACTATTGCAGGATTTATGCATACAATGGAGAAACGCAGTACTGCAGTTTAAAAGCAAGACTACATTTTTACAACAAGAAGACATTCACAAAATGCACTATTGCAACCACCACAGAGTCACAAAATGCATTATTACAACCATGAGTGATTATCGAAATGCACTATTACAGCCCACCAGCAATCCACAACAAACCACAGGCCATCCACAAAATTCACTGTTACTGCCCCGCAGGCAACTCACAAAATTCACTATTACAACTCACAGGTGATTCATGGAACACACTATCACAACTCACGAACACTTCAAAATACTACACGTGTGTTAGTCAATCACCTGTGACTACAAACTTAAAGAGCGGCTGAGGGAGCTGGGTCTCTAGTTTGCAGAAGAGGAGACTGAGGGGAGACCTCATTCATGTTTATAAATACTTAAAGGGTGAGTGTCACGAGGATGGAGCCAGGCTCTTCTCGGTGACAAACAATGATAGGACAAGGGGTAACGGACACAAGCTGGAACACAGGAGGTTCCACTTAGATTTGACAAGAAACTTCTTCTCAGTGAGGGTGACAGAGCACTGGAACAGGCTGCCCAGAGAGGTTGTGGAGTCTCCTTCTCTGGAGACATTCAAGACCCGCCTGGACGCCTTCCTGTGTAACCTCATCTAGGTGCTCCGGCTCCTGCAGGGGGATTGGACTAGATGATCTTTTGAGGTCCCTTCCAATCCCTAACGTTCTGTGATTCTGTGATTCTGTGTGACTGCCAGATTTTCACTTACCCATCCAGGTAAGGGCTCTCACTAAGTTACATTGGCTGGCATCCCAACCAAGGGGGAAGGGTCTCCTCACCTGCCCTTGCATAGTTGGAGAAGTGACTTCCAATTTCCAGCCTGAAACTTAGAGCTTTTATTCCCTGATTTACATGACCACGGACAGGAGTGTGCCTGAGTGGATAATACCACCTAGGGTGTTTTTCTTTAGGGTTTCTGCTTATCTTTATTTATTCATGGGTGGTGTTCTCTTCTGTATGCTCTACCTTTTGCATGCCTTTGTATTGTCTGGGTCCATTTAAACCAAATGGAAACCCTTCAGTTTACCTTTATTTTACTTTTAGGCAACTGAATTGGGACTCTGGGAGTTTGACTGGAACTCAGGAAATATTTTTTGTTGAGGGATTTCAAGGCTCAGTTCAGGTTTAAATTCTTTGAATCAAGCAATACTGTCCTGTTTAGTCTAGGGCTTATGGGACAACTCAGGGCTGAGCTATATACACAGCTCCCCATGGGTTGTCTCTGCAGCGACAGGGCCTCAAGACTATTCAAGGCTGAGTCTCTCCTGCAACCCCTGTGATTCACCTGGTGCACCAGACATTACCAAAACCTTTTAAAACATGAGCCAAACAATCCTTACAGTTGGAAGGAACTTTTCCATGTCATTTTGGCCAATGACCCTCCCAAGGTAGTTCTGTTCCCCAGGACCTTCTTCAGTCAAGTCTTGCATGCCTTTGTATTGTCTGGGTCCATTTAAACCAAATGGAAACCCTTCAGTTTACCTTTATTTTACTTTTAGGCAACTGAATTGGGACTCTGGGAGTTTGACTGGAACTCAGGAAATATTTTTTGTTGAGGGATTTCAAGGCTCAGTTCAGGTTTAAATTCTTTGAATCAAGCAATACTGTCCTGTTTAGTCTAGGGCTTATGGGACAACTCAGGGCTGAGCTATATACACAGCTCCCCATGGGTTGTCTCTGCAGCGACAGGGCCTCAAGACTATTCAAGGCTGAGTCTCTCCTGCAACCCCTGTGATTCACCTGGTGCACCAGACATTACCAAAACCTTTTAAAACATGAGCCAAACAATCCTTACAGTTGGAAGGAACTTTTCCATGTCATTTTGGCCAATGACCCTCCCAAGGTAGTTCTGTTCCCCAGGACCTTCTTCAGTCAAGTCTTGAAGCCCCACAAGGCTGGAAACTCCCCAGGATTTCTGGGCAATCTGTTCCACAGTTTTAGCACTGTCATGGTGATAAATTTTCCTTATGTTTGTCTAAGATTTCCCCTGGAGCAGCTTGTGTCAGTTGCTTCTCGTCCTCTCACTGAAAATCCCCAAGTACAGTCTATGTCTTCACTGAAGTCTTTCACTAGGTATCTGAAGACAACCATAACATTTCCCCTTTAGTCTTTTCTTCTTAAGGCTGAACAAATCTCAAAATGTCTGAAATCTCATTTCAAGTTCAGCAATGCAATGTGACATTTCCATGCTTCGTCCTCAAATCTGCTGCTTGCTTCATAAGAGAGGGGATGTTGGGCTTGAGATCAAAACCAAATACAATAATATTTAGGATCTGTAAAATGCCAGTTTAATGCTGAAAGCACTGGGCAGCTAGGCAAAGATAAGTTAGTATATTCAGAAAAGAACATTAGCTCCTCTGAGAATTTGCCTGCTGTCTGGGTGTGACATAAAGTTTCTAAGGATGATTCTTCCACGAGTGGCTTTTTTGCAAACACAGAAAGTTACCAGTTGTATTTCATTGCTTTGGAGAGAGTGGATTGGATCCAAAGGGTAGCCAAATGCTCAGTGTAGAGTATGAAAATGAGAGTAAATGAACGTCAGAGAGAATGTGCATCACAGAGCAGCAACCGGCCATGACCACTACAGGCACAGAGCTACAAATTGTCAAGAAAAGCATAATACAAAACCAGGTATTGAATTCCAATCTGAATTCCAGATTGAGGCACATATCTATCATAGGAAAAAAAAATGAAAAGCATACATTTCATGATCTGAGCCAACCTTCACAAAAAGATTTCTGAGTCTTGACAGAGAGCAGTAAGGGACCACTCTGACATCTGTTACATTAAGGGCTTTCTGTTGAAGCTTTCTTTGTGTTTCTTCCTGAGCCTCACACAGTCCTGTGCTATCCACAGTTATTTCACTAGTTTGCTTAAAGAAGTGCAGGTATTCAAATTGCATGCTGCACTTCAAGAAAAAGCCCCATGCTTTATATATTGCATAATCTGAACCATAACAGTTTGTTCCAATGCAAATAAAAGTTCAGAATAAGCACACATAGCAGTGACATTCTGAGATTTATGAAGCTCAAGTTAGCTGCCACTGATGTAGAAAGAAAAAAAGCTATGAACTATTTTTCTATGACAGAGTGACCAACGAAATTTAGAAAGTGTTTATTGTTTGCTCTTCATTGCTAAGGAAATTAACATTGACATTTCTACAGTAAATAACTATAATTTGCAACTGTTACATATCTAAAAGGAGTTTTTCACTGGGCAAATATTATATATTACTTTACATGTTTGATGGCATCTTTTTTTGTAATTTCTGTAATGAGGTAATAATGGAGCACACGGGCTGTTTCTCTGGGTTTGGTTTGGATACATCTATTAACTTCTAAACAACCATCCTGTTCCTTGCCATTTCTGTCCTGCTTACATGTTTAAATCCACATATATAGAGGACTCATTCTTTATTCTTTTTTGGTTTACTCATTTGGTTACCCATTTGGTTTAAAATTTTGGAATAATTTTTTATTAAGTCTGCAGTTATGTTTATACAAACTGTATCATGGATACAGAAGTACAACGTCTTCTGGAAAGTGATGATCTTAATAGGTTTTAAAAACTAAATCTTGTATATATTAATATTTAATTATATTTTATAACACATGCAATGAACAGTGAGCTGTTTTTTTTAAACTGTATTACATAACATAAGGTAAAAAGCAGAAACAAGGAAATGCATTCAAGTTAAGAAATTATAAGTCATCCATGCAAAAAAACCCTTAATTATTGTGTTCAAGGTTGAATACAAACCATGATGACCACTAACTGATTTATCACTTTCCTTAGTCACTTTCAGTCATGTTCAAATTTTTGCAAATCTTCTTCTATTTCAAAATGAAAAGCAATTAAAACTGAGTTTGGCTTACTTAAGAAAGTAGAACTTTGTTTTGTCATAAGTTAACCAAACTTTATCATGTGCACAAATAGCTGAAATAGCAGAAAAGAATTTAATATTAACTTAAATAAACATTAGGTGGAAGTTTTCCCCCTGCGATTTTGTCAGTTACCCTGAATACTGTAATGTACCTTCCAGTTTCCCAAAACAAGTCAATACAGTTGTTTTATTTGTGTTTATCAACAATGAGGAACATGCAAATTAGTCTTGAAGAGGGGAGATAACAGATATTGTTTTATAAAACATGTTGGCTTATTTTGAGAACCGCTTTCATTGGCAAGAGATTCATAACCTGCACTGATCATTACACAGAATCACAGAATGTTAGGAGTTTTAAGGGACCTCGAAAGATCATCCAGTCCAACCCCTCTGCCAGAGCAGGATCACCTAGATTAGGCCACACAGGAATGTGTCCAGGCAGGTTTTAAATGTCTCCAGAGAAGGAGACTCCTACATTGCATGTAGAACAATCTAATGGGAACGGTGACAAGAGCTTCCTGGTTTCAAGTGTTTCAGAGAAATATAGACATTAAATTTTAATAGATTATTAAGTACATATTTGTCCAGATATAGTTTATGCTTTTCTTATTCACAGTCAAATGGAAAAAGCTTAACCTCTAACTAGATTAAAAGCCAAATGTAGTTACAAATGTGAAGTATGAAATACCGTTAGCATTCATGAAGTCACATTTTCAAAAAGAGGATTACAATATATTAATTGTGTTGTCTTCCTAAGAACCAGGTGGTTTGTATTCCACAGACCTGAGATACAGATGGAAGGGTCTGGGACCCTGATACAATGTGGAGACAGTGGCATGAGATAAGGTACCACAGAAGGTCACTGATGGAGAACACTTCTGCTCTTAGTAAGCTTGGGTCTAACATTTCCTTTCTCTTAGCATTTATAAGGAGATGAAACATAAAAAGTCAGAGCCTAAGTACAGTAAAAACAGGCATACCCAGGCAGTTACATCTGGGAAACCACAGTGACAGAAAGGCATTACAAAGAGAAGCATGCCTGATTAATGAGGAGAGAGGCAAAGAAAGGAAAAAAGCAAACAGCTGACAACTGAAATAGAAATCAGATAAAACAGTTCACAAGGAGAGCTCAAAGTACAATGAAAGTTGTGGTGAATGGCAAAATTACTTTGTGAAAAAGAAGCCCACTGCTAATTTGTCCTTCTGAGGAGAATTAGCATGAAAAGGAGTCCTTTAACAAAAGACAGTGAGAATGGTCTCACTTAGATAGCTGGCATGCACTGTAGGTCAAAGTAATATGATTTACAGAACTCAAAGGGATAATATTGACTTATAAAGCAGCAGGCTAAAGGTCACTTAATTAATTTAACAGGCCACCCATGATACAGAGGGAATTGGGAAACACAAATGAAAACCTGGAGGATTCTCTTACCAATAGTGATTAAAATAAGTGAAAACCAGGCTTCTTTTTCAGAAACTCAGTTTTGTCATTTTAATGTTTGTTACTTTTTGATAAAAAGGCATAGTCCACCTCCTCTTTGTGTCAGACATTGCCTTCTCAGAAGTTTGTTTCCCCTATTAGCCATTGCTGGATAAGTGCTTCAGCTAAATTCAACTGATGCCTTTACATTATTGTCTGTGTATGGATCAGGAATGCACTTTTGAAAGTAATCTCGTGATGGGCCTCACATACCCTGCTTTAGTTCACAGTGCAAAACTGTCTTGAAGCACACTAACTAGATTCCTTTTGGATGAAACTAAGCTGAAAAATGCATCTCAGGGGTTCATCTAATGAGCTCCAGCTGCTAACAAGCATCCAAGCTGTGGCACCAGACTAGAGGTGGTCTGCAGTGAAACCCTTTGAAATGCATTTGGCATGGGCATCAGCACTCAACACCAACTGTTGTGCTGCACAGATCTGCTCCTGCTGGGCTGCAGTATTTGCTAATACAGATACAGCACAGTCTTAGTGTGCACAGAGGCAGGCACATATAATGGATAAATGTTAGTATCTTAAGCTTTATACCACGAGCATCGAGAGCAAATTAAAGGTCTTTGCTGAGCTAGAAGAAAAAAAAAATCAAATTAAGGCTATATGGAACTGCTGACTTTAGACATCTTGTTGTTTGATTGAAAATAAGCCATACAGAGTGACTGAGAGACATAGATAAACAACTGAACATGAATAAAATATGTCTTTTCTGTGAACATTTTTAAACCTGATATGTGAATAGATTATTAGGTGATTTTCAACATCAGGGTGTTTCACACTGTGTTTGCTTAAGCTTACAGTTGCCATAATATTTATCTAGATATTTTTAAAGGGTTTGTCTGACATCAAGGCAATAGTCAGGCAAAACAAAGGAAGGAAGAATGATACATGTTCAAGTTCAAGGACTGCTGGCTGCTGTGTCCACATGCTTTTACTCGCACTAGCTTTTTCCTTCACACAAATATTGAAAACTGTCAGTGCTTATTCTGACAGATGGCAGCTTTTTCACTCTTTAAAACACCAAGGCAATCCTTGCATCAGTTATTGTGTCTCTGGTACTGTTGTGAGAAGCACTCAAAGGGAACTTGTGCCTGGGTGAATGGGATAACAAAGAACTATCTTCTAGCAGTTTCCATGTATTTGATTCATATCACCAATCAAGAAACACTAACTGCTGTTATAAAGAAGTGCTCAGTGTTTGTCAGCCTTACTTTTGGGCTTGTGTCACATGAGAGGCTGGAAAAGAGCACAGAGTTTGAAATGCCAGCATCTCTGTTTTGCAGGAGAAGAACGTGACTCAGGAAGGCAGTGGTTCTTACTGGATCATGCTAAGGGAGCATGATTTGCCAACGCTGCTGGGCACATTCGTTTCTATATCTAGCCTGGCATATGACTGCTGTGGTGAAGTTTCCTAGAGGCCAGAGAAATACTGGTATGAGAGCTCCACAATATCCTTTCTGGACAAGCACGGGATCTACAACCAAGAAACAGGTCAATGACCATGACATCAAAATACTATGATCATCTCTGCTCTGGGTACAACTAATCCATGCTTTGTGGACTTCAGTACTCCTAGGGAGCATACATGTACATTAATAAACTAGTTTATTATCAGAAAGGTCCTTCTGTAGTGACTTTCTTGATCATCCCTATTTACTGTGCTTTGGTTCATATTCTAGAGTTATATAACAGAGGCTATAAATCTGCGAATTAAAAGCTGAATGATCAGGATGTAACTCATATTAGCTTCACTTGAATGCCAATAGAAGTGTATTAAAGTATAATAACAAACAACAGAATACAAGTATTTTTTGACACTATGATGGCACAACCAGATACATGGTATAAGGGTTTTACTTAGGAATGTGAGCAATGTGATTACTACAGGAGTAAAACATGGAACTGAAATGTGGATATTTGTATATGTATATCTATATAATCTATATTTATATTTATATCTATATCTAAATTTCAGAGACTATATGTAGGTGAAAATACAAATTTGGTATGGAAGTAATAGGTATTTTTATATATATGTGTGTATACATATATTTATTTATTTATATAAGTATATTTACATATACATATAGGAGTTGAACTACACACAGCTGGTTGACATCCAATTCTCAGCATCACCTATTTCACATTAGAGCTCTTTTCTTATTGGTTCTCACTGCCTGTTATTACAGATATAGTCCTAATGGACTTATTCTTTGCTCCAGTAGAGTGATATAGACACCAGAAGAACCAATTAAGTTTTGCATAGCAACTTTATTTTCAATATGTTTTTGGTACTCACAGTTCTATTATTTCTTCATCAGAAGTTATGCATAGAACAGAAATTAATATTAAAAATATATAAAAAGATAAGATTGGATAGGTGCCTAATGTCTCATTGGGAGCAATAGAGTAGAGCAGGGCATTAAAAAAGTTATTATTAATTTTATTGTGAATTTTTCTTCAAAGTCACTTGAGGGCCAGGAAGGTGAATTTGACTTCATCGTTAGAATTAGCTACATTATGAAAGCTAATTGCAAATAACCTTTCAAAGTTGTTTGCCAAGATTTCCCAAGTCTGCTGTAATGGAAAGCCTGGACAGAGATATACTGAAAACGCAACCAGGTTTATGCCTAGATAAATTTCCTCAGGGAGAAGTTTAAGGAAGTAAAGATCTTCTAATAGGAATATAAATTATTTCATAGTGGTACCATCAATGAGAAGGTCTAGTTAAATGCAGATGGTATGGTGGGAAGAAGGGGAATGAAATTTACTTAAGTATGTGGAAATTTGAGTGTTTAGGCTGACATTCATGAAGTTATGTTGGTATGATTAATCCCAGCTATGCAAGTGTGTTTTGCAGTGCCGAATTTCTCCATTGTATTCTCAGTACTTTGCCTGGGGAAGAGGTTAGCTCTTAGGAAAGGCATTTGTAGGATCTAATGCACTAACTCCTGGGATCCTTCAGGTCACAAGTAAGACATGACAGAACTTAGATTTGTTGTAAAAACCTGCATGAACTTAGGTTTCTGCTGCTGGACTTCAGGGAATGAAGCCATCTCCTGCACTGAGGTGTTTTGCTGGATTGTTTCTGTAACTTGCTGGAGGCAGTGAGGGTATAGGAAGCTCAAGTACTCCTGTGGTCATACCAGACATCCTGTTCTCCCCCGCATGCCTCCACACATGGGCTCAGGGTTGATATTAATCCATGGATGCTCTCTCTCACATGCACAGTCACTTGGTCTGAAATGGGAAGCACCTTGCCCACTTCCTGTTACCTTCTGAAAGTGAAACTCTCTTTGACTTGGGGAGACGCAGGCTGAAGAAGACATAGAAGTTGGGTTTTCTAATTTCTTAAGAAATGCTTCAACAGTAGAGTACAAAACAAAAAATGTGTAGGAAATATTACTTCTGGTAAACTCAATAGCAATTGAGGAGTGATTTGTTGTTGCCAACAGGCTGATGCCTGTTAACCTCAGAGAAGAGGGAAACACAGAGGAAAGATTCATCTTGCCAAGCATCTGTCGTCTAATGTAAGCTAGTTGTTGGACATTTCCTCTGTTGGTGAGAAGGAAGAGAGACACATCCAGGTATCTTCTTATCTAAGACTGGAGTGGTGAATTAACCTCAGAGATTCATAATCTTTTACAAAAGCTACAGAGAGAAACAAGGCCCCAGCATCCAAGTGAGTAAAGTTAGATGAGGTGAATCACAGTCTGAATTAGTCATGAAAGGAAAGATAAGGATGTTATTGCACAGGTCCAAAGGCACAACACTTACACATTATAGAAAGTTGCTGCCTAAGAACTTGGTTTCTCAGAGCATTGTTTCTCTTTCTTGCTTAGCCTCACCTTGAATGTAATCTTCTGATGTCTCCTGACAGTAACATCTCAACAGTTTCTTGTTGCTGGTAGGGCTTCATGTCTATACTATTTTGTAACGTGTTACCAATACTCATGTAACTACTAAAAGGATGACATGCTCCTGAAATCCTCTACTGAAATTATTTAAATCTTTCTTCTGGAAAGTACTGCATGTGCCTAAATTGTCTGCTGATTGTTTTCTGTGGAGATCTTAGGCTGCAGTCAGTACACCAAAGTCCACTGAACACTGGGTAGTCCCGCTGCTAACAGAAACAAGACGTGTGGTACATTGTTCACTTCTTCTCATTTGGGAGATTGGTGTAGGCATGATATACTGACTGAGTCCTTTAGTGATCTGCAGGTTATTTCCAGTACCTGTTTTGTAGACAACTTAAAAAATAATGACTAACAAGTTCCTTCTCTTGTGTTGCAAATTTCTGACCAAATGAAGTCATTTCTGGATGCTGGGGAAAAATAAAGGTACTTCAATACAGCATTACTGCCTTAAAATGAAGAAACAATGCGTAAGGAAACAAATGAACAGAAGTGCCCCAATAAAACCCTTGACAAAAGCACCTAGTAATATTTAACAAGTATAAGAATACGTAAAAGGTGTCCATATTTGCTGAAACACCACAGTTTTTGTTGTTTTTGCAAAAATGCCTGCCTTTCCCCTTGCAGTGTTATGATTTTACCTTGAAATTGACAAAAATGGGTTTAAAACTAGGTTTTAGAGTACTGGAGTAGATCAGTAAAACAGTTACTAAAATATTTTGATCAAAAGAAGATAAAATTAATGAAGTAACTCCCCATGAGCAGAACATGGCAGAACTGAGTTCCTTTGGACTCATTAACAGCTTTCTGTGTGGTCTCCTGAGGAAAAGACCATGTTTCATTCACTTGTGGACCTGTCAGGATGCTAAACTTTTTCTTGTTTAGTATCAGTTAGGATGATCTTAACAGCATCTACAACTAACCAATATATGATATGATAAAATGCATAGCACAGATTGCAATTCCATGGTCATACACACAGAGAATGCCAGGGTTTTTTTAAAGTCTTACTTTTTTACATCTATTTAATGTTATAGTGCATCTCACTAATTATATCAGAATTTAATATAAGTTTAATTTCAAATGAATCAAATTTTTGTTGGTTCTTGAAAAGAGGTACTACAGTATTTTATAAATTCTATGCATAATATAAATAATTGTAATACAAGGCATTATTTCTTAAAAATCTTGAAAGTATTGAGTCAATTTTCTTTTATTCAGTAATGAACTTGCTTCAACATTGCTATAAAAAAATCACATAGTTCCGCAATTAATAGAAATTCTTTATCTTTAACTTGACTTCTAATTTATTAGCAAGCAGTTATTTCAAGGCATTTGATTCCTTTATATATATATTTATCACTTGTCAGATGCTAATAATGGGAGCAACGAATAATAGTTACACTCAGAAAATTGTAGTAATTCCTTGTATTTTGTTTTAAAATACTTATGCATGAGCTTTCCAAAAGGGGTTTTTTTCATCTTAGGTATTAAAGGATAAAGTGGACTCAGAGCTCAGCAAATATAAGGCCTTTTCAGTTTTCCTGAGAAATCAAAAAGTTCTGTCTGTCTGTCACCGAGATAGTGTCACCTCAGAGCCAGTGTGACTTTCTGCTGCCTCCACAAAACAGTTAATTTTTGCTGAACCACTGAACCCTGCATCAGCTCCCCAATCCATCTCTGAGAGGAGCTGTGAAATGAGCCATAACCAAAATACAACCACTTGGCTGTGGCTTAAAGTTCAGTAAAGCATTTGCTGTGCTTATAACATGAATCTGTTTTTGTATGAATATATTTAGAATTTGTGTGCGTGGATGCACGTGGTGTGTGTGCATATAAAACTGTTGTATTAACAGGAAGGAGAAGAAAAAGGTCTTACAGTCTTAAACAGTCTCTAAACTATTGCATATTATACAGAATTTCTGGGATTATAGGAAAAATAAAAATACTATCTTTACACACTTTAAGCAGAAATTACATTACTTTGAAACTTGCCTTTAATCACACTGTTGCAAAGAATACAAAGTACCAGAACTTTATCCATGACTCATAATAGCAACCAGTTACTGAAGACTGGGTGCAAAGTAAAGTCTTTGACTGCTAACATTTACATGTGTTTTCCTGAGTAAATATAAAATAAACTCAGATATAATAATAAGGATAAATGGAGATTCTTCTATGTTCCTAAGAGGACAAGACTAAAGTCCAAGGATGATGTATATCATAACTAGGGTTAGTAGGGGAAAGTGAAGGTTTCCTGAGTATATTTATTGACCCATAAATTAATTTTACAAAATCAGGAAACAAAAAATCAGTAGACAAAATTGTAGGTGTACAATCTACTACCTTCCAAGCACCAAACTGAAAATATTCCCTACCATTAATTGAAGACAAGGCAAAGTTACCATAATAAATTGTATTAATTTTGCACTTTCATCCTTTTCTTTTGTGGAAAACTTTCTTGTCCATATATAAAACTCATAAACAAAACATGGGGGTTGTAGTGAAGTCAACCATATTCTGTCAGAATTCTCATTACAAACACATATTTCACAAAGGAACGCAATATATGTATAACAGATATTAATTACAGGGGAAGAGGCATCTACAGCAAGATACCAGCTCTCTAGTGTAACTTCAGAATAACAATTTCGTCATTGAGAAGTCAACTACCAAGAAATGATTCATGCTGAATTTGACCAAGCATCATGTCATGGAAGTCATCACTTCCGTTGTGTTAGACCCCACGCCACCAGGACTTGCAAGAAGACTGTAAGTAAAGTCATCATTGTTTCCTCTCAAATCTTCTTATTGTCTGTGTACATTATTTAGAAAAATTTTGTGACTCTAGAGATTACTTTTAATGGAAGATGTTTACTGCAATGAATTTAAAAACTACAATTTTCAGTCCAGTCTGGTTATTTGATATACTATTTTTTGAAGGTTGAATGTTTCTGCTTAAAAGACTGATTATTTTTACTATTTAAATCTTTCTGCCAGGCACTGCTGTTAGTTACTCTTACTGAATGTGGTCATTGCCATTTATTATTCCTGGCTTTTCTGGTCTTCAGGGCTCCTGTTGCATGTTTTATAAAGCTCAGCACTGACAACTAGGCACATACAGCAATCCCTAAAACCAAACCAAACCAAACCAAACCAAACCAAACCAAACCAAACCACACCACCCCCCCCCAACATTCAGTAAAATAGGAAAGCTGGAGGCCATTTTCTGTTTCTTTTTGACTGTAAATATCCATTCATAAATCTCTTTGCACTGAGCTCCTTCTCCATGATGGAGAATATGAGTGCAGTAACTTCCACATAATGGGCATAGAACTTCACATGTTTTTCTCTAGCACTCTGGTAACTAAGATATTCTTCCCGACTTTTAAGTATAAAGTCTTAAAGGTTCTCATCTGTGTGCACTTACTTCTGAGGCACTGCATTTTCCCTTACAGTTCAGGCCAAATGTAGGTCCCTGGTTCATGATTACAACCTTTGCTAATAAAAATAAATAACTGAAGAGTTTATGACTGCATGGTGGTAGCAGCATTGGTAAACTACGTTGGTAAGAAATGGCTGAAGCGCTCTCAGTGAGGAAAGTGGTAATACTCAGCCTGGTGGCACACCTTTCAGTTCACTTGAAATAACAAGGTGCTCTTCAGGAACTAGGAGCTGTGGAGATGTTAATCCAGTTCACGGTCTCTGTAAATTTCTGAAAGTTAAGAGTAGAATGATCTCATTTTCAAGTTAACAGAAGGATAACTGACAGCTAATAAAATTAAAACTGATTGAAGTAGATCGTTATCCAGTCTCAAAAAAATGAAAGCAAAGAATAGTGGAATACCCAAAGAAGTATAAAGCATTATAACTTGAGCTATCCTTAAAATATACATATAAATGTAAATATGAACATTTATATATGTATATAGGCATATATGGTCTGCCCATAAGGTAGAGCATTTATTAGTTATGAAGTCAGGGTAGAGAAACAGGATCTCTAAAAGCTGTTTTGCATAAAATAAAATCACAGTATCTCATTGATCAGACGGACAGCTAAAAGTGACTAAAGATCTTAAAGCTAATCATCCAAGATACCCTAAGGCAGTTATGTCAGCTCTCTCTTTAGCTGATGGAGAGAGATGAGTATCTCCAAAGGACATTTCATCTCACCTCTCTGTTGCTTATTTCAGGATGAGATGAATCACCTTCAGGAACTATCCAAGAGATCTCCATCAACTCCACAGAGAGTTCTGATGACTAACTTAGGTGGCTAAGTTAGGTGAGATGAAGTGCTTTCTCTCAAGGGGTTTCTGACTTTGCCATTTATTAATTGTGCTTCACATAGAAAATGTTCTAACAAGCTACGTATTATAAAGACAACATCTCCCAGAGGTCACTAAGCTATTCATCTGGTTTGAAACTAGACTTGGAGCAGTACAGAACCATTTGGCATATGAATTGCCACCTATCATTCTATCAAATGATAGAAACAAGTGACTCCTGAAAAGAACATTAGATAAGGAATCAGATCCAACTATAATGTACTAGAAGAAGAGTCCAACACTTTCGTTTTGCTCTTAAGGTTTATTGAGTGCTTATGTAACTGCATTAGCTTTACATTTGCATTTTTATTAGGGAAGATGACATTGAAAGCAAACTTCTGTGTGACACACAAGTGCTCCATTGAATTATTTGCTTCTTACATCCATTGTGTGCAACCCATTTAACATCAGACAGCAGCTTGGCAACATTTCTCTCTCAATATGGGTGAAAGTCTTGAGCAGTGTAGTATTTATGTATAAGTACTGAATGCCTTGTTCAAAAGTTAGAGAGGCTTTCTCGTATACAAGCTCACTTCCACTTTCTTGGTCTCTTTTTTTCCATCATGGCCCCACAGGATGGCTTTTTGCAAGCATTAGAGAGCACACACCCAACACACCATTTGTAAGATGTCAAGCAGAATGTACTATTCATTCACCCATGAGTATTTTGATGGTATCTCTGTGTACTTTGTCAGAAGAGCAATTTCAGACTCTACTCATCTCTATTTATAAGGCATCTCACACAGTTCTCATCTGATTCATTTGTACTCAGTGAATTGGCAATTCTTTTGTATATAAATCCAGATTTTAAAGGAAAAAGTAGTATAGCAGTCCTGGTCCCACTCCTGTGACTCAGCTTGTCCCACTACTCAGTAGGTAAAGATCCTTGAGAAGCCAGCTGAGCTGGCTTTGCTGTTCAGGTTACAGACTCCCTCTGATCCAGGCAGTCCTTGCCTAAATCTCATGAATGCAGGTGCTGGTCCATTCATACATGTCAAGTAGTCCCTCTTCACAGAGCAGTGTCTCCTTTCTGGGATGGCCTCATCCTGTGAGATCTTCTTCAAGGGATTTTCAAAGAGGAGAAAATGATGAAAACAGGATTCTGGAGAGAGTCCTAGGTGCAGTGACAGATGCTAGGCCAGCTGCAGCTCCTGCTCTGCCCTTCTTTCCATCTGGAGCATGCCTATTTTTAGAAGATCATGCTTCTCCCTTTCCCCTTCAATCATACAAAGATGTCATTATATAATTCAACTGAAATACACAGTCTGAGCTCACAGGGTAGATCCTCACTCAAGGTGTAGATGGCATAATTCCTATACTTTTTCAGTGGGTCATAGGCAAAGAAAATTCTCTTTGCTGATGGTCCTAAAAGACTTTCAGACACACATGAAAGTTGGTTGCCAGCTGTACTCCTCTACCCCTGTTTTTGTAGACCACTTACAGGGCAGTGCTCCTTCAAGGGTAACAAGCACAAGCCACACAGCAGGATCTCCCTTGTCCCAAATCCCTGCACCACAGAGCATGCCTAGGGCTTGCTTTAGGTACTTTTGAAGACAATCTCAGAATCACAAAAAGGTTCGAGTTGGAAGCAGCTTCTTGAGATCTCGTAGTTTAACTCTCCTGCTCAGCAAGGAGATAAAGCAGGTTGCCCAGGACTGTCTAGTCAGGTTTCAAATACCTGCAAGAATGGATACTCTACAACTTCTCTGGGGAACCTGTGCCAGTGTTTGACCACTCTCCCAATGAAAAAGTGTTATCTTGTGTTCAAATGATACAGACCACTCAAACAACATGATCCAAGGGTATGCAAGAGCTGGGAAAGAGCTGGATCAAGAATTTTTAATTTTTTATATTTTTTGCTACCTTCAATGTAGATATTTATGCCAGAGTCTATCACAATCACATTACCCAAACTTTAGAGTCAATGGAAAGAAACAGGCAGAGAAGTGATTATTCAGACCTGTGATTATGTCCCAGAAATGCCTATTTCTTTCTGCAGACTTAATGGGAGTTAAAACAGCTCTGATGTAGCCTCTCTTTCATACATTTTCTGATATCCAGAGGTCAAGCGAAACTTACCTAATTTTTTTCAGCAAATGTAGACATCTGCTGTTTGGATCAAGGTCAGAAATTTTTATGCTCTGAAATAAGTCTTATTTTCAGATTGAAAAGCACTTAAGCCTTGTACTTTACAGTCAAAACCATTTTATTTCAAAACAGCGGGTGAAGGCTTTTCTGTATAATTTGCGGAAAAATTACAAGTCTATCCCTGCTTTTTAGCAAAGATCTGTTATTTAGATATTCCCATGAAAGACTGTGAAGAAAATACATATTAGGTTTTCTTGCAAATTACAGAAAATACGAAATTTGCTAATTAAACTTACGATTTCACCAGGAAAAATGAAAATGAAAAATCACTCTTGTCTGCATATTTCTGCACTTAACAATGTTTTTCCGATTGTTCATCAAAGGCTGAATTTGCAAAATTCATTATACTGCAACAGTTTCTCTCTGTATTATATGAATTAGTGAGGTTTGACAAGGATCTTTTTGGTGAGAACTGCAAGAGAAGGAAGGATGTGTGAGTTAGAGAGGTCAGAACAAAATCAAAGTCTAATTTTGGCAAATGAAGTGGATTTTGAGAAGCACTTCACCTTTAAGCTGTGCACAAATGATAAATGCATAGCATGATGAACGCATTTAGAATAATCTAATATTTATGAAGATTCATGAATTAAGAGTAATTTACTGTTCACACATTTCAAATATAAAATATTGATACACAGAGTTTTCATTAAGACTGTCCTTAGACAATTCAAGCTTTCTAACATTCAATTCTCCTGAATTGTTCCATGTCATTCATGTTGTAGATAAACGAAATGCTAACTCCTTATCCTGCTGAC